>NC_134358.1:166764332-167064332 GCF_048569485.1 Anomaloglossus baeobatrachus
CAGACTGTACAAATACATTTTGCAGCTCACTCAATATGATACACTATTCGTATCTATCTACTTAGGTGTCACATCCCCACCGGCGTCCGCTCCTGCGACTTCTGCTTTGGTCACCAGGTGCCGCCGTATTCTCGCCGTGGACTGTGCTGGTGATTGGAGAGGAGTCAGTGCCAGTGGCTCTAGTGGGCACAGGCTCCGCTCATCCACTAAGCTGGGTTTCCCTGGGAACTGCAGTACCACTGGCTGACTGTGGGGGTATGTGTCTTCTAGCTGAAGACCACCATTCAACTACCGCCAAATGAAAGACACCACACTCTTCTAATTACCCTTCCTGTTTGCAGGTCCCTGCCAGATATAGTTTTGTAGTACTCTAGTCTCTAGATCTCATCCTATTCTGTATATTGATCCGTGTGTTTTGACCCCACCTGCTCTCTGACTACTCTCCTGCCTGCCATTTTTGTACCTCGCCACCATCTCCGCTTTTGACCTCAGCCTGATTTCCTGACAACGCTCTTGTGTGACGATTTTGTCCTTTTTCAGTATCTCTTGGTTTGACCCTGCCTGACATGTAGTCTTCTCTGGACTCAGCCTTCCACAGTTAGCGACCTCCGGGGTTCTGTAGTAATTCCAAATCCCTGTGTAGGGGTTAAAGGGTTTCGGGGTTCTCGTGATCTTGTTAAGTGGGCGGTTTTCCTCTAGCCTGTCTGCAACAGGCATCCTAAGACTGTGGTTCCAGACAGGCGTTACAATAGGTGAGTTAATAAGAATGACTGCAACATAGCAAATATCTGAGCCATAAAACCACTTAAAGCGAACTTGTCACCACTTTTTTGGCGTATAAGCTGCGGCCACCACCACCGGGCTCTTATATACAGCATTCTAACATGCTGTATATAAGAGCCCAGGTTGCTGTGAGAACATAAAAAACACTTTATAATACTTACCTAACAGTCACGCAGTTGGCCATATAGGCATCTCCATTGTCACGTGCCGGCGCCTCCTCTTTCGGCCATCTTCGTCCTCTTTCTGAAGCCTGTGTGCATGGCGCGTCTACGTCATACACACTCGCCGGTCCTGCGCAGGACCTAAATGCCGGAGAGTGTGTATGACGTCGGACGCGTCATGCACCGCGGCTTCAGAAGATGGAGGACGAAGATGGCCGAAAGAGGCGGCGCCGGCACCGGACAATGGAGACGCCCATATGGCCAACCGCGCGACCATTGGGTATTATAAAGTGTTTTTTATGTTCTCACAGCGGCCTAGGCGCTTATATACATGACTAGCTCTACATTTCCTCAATGTAGATTATACATCAGCTGAGATTTAGGGGGCTATTTAAAATATTTTGCTATACAAACTGAATGTAATTGTATTAAAAATCTTCTCATCGTTCTTTATCCAGTTCTTATTATTATAGGATTTTATTTTCATTAATTCAGTGTATTAGAGAAATAGTGAGTAGTTATTCCTTTTCCCTGGGGACACAGACTTCCTTCCTGTATTGTCCTTTATAAGCAACACAGCGGGGTATAGAAATAAATTGACAGAGAACTTTCACAGACTATTGCAATCCACAAAAAGTAATATTGTACAACCCTCTCCCCACCAGAAACCTGAAAATGTAAATGGAGCCTTATATATGGATATAGTGTATATTGTAGGTATGTTGCATTATTCAGACCCATCAACTTGCCCAACCTTCAAGTGATAATGAAACAACTCTGCAAACTCTGTCTTAATCTGTGCTACAAAGCTGAATGCTTTATTCTACTGTGACAATGCTAGTAGCCCATGCTACAACTTGAATATTTAAGATTTGTTATGTCTGAATAGTCATTTCATAAAAACAAACCACCAACTTCCCATACACCTTAAATAGCTCTTGCCAGGATACTCTTTTATAGATATCCCTAAAGATGATGTTAGGGGAGCGTCAAGAAGCCCCCATATACATAATATAGTTGGTTGGTCTTGCCAAAGTCAGCAAGTTTGATAGTCGTTGCTTTAATGTGTATAGGGGCCTTAAAAAGGAATTTGTCACCAGGTTTTTACTCCCCCATCTGAGAGCAGCATAATATAGAGTCACTGATTCCAGCAATGTGTCACTTACTGAGCTGTTTGTCGTCATTTTGATAAAATCAGTGCTTTCTCTGCTGCAGATCTAGCAGTTATACAGAGCTCTTGAATATGTTGGACTACCTGGTAGCACGCCAAGTAGTCCTCTACTGATAATCTTCTGCTGATTAAACAGTGATTTTATCAAAACTACAGTAAGTGACACACTGCTGAAATCAGGATCTCTGCCTCTATGTTATGCTTCTCTCAGATTAGGGGTTAAAAACCTGGTGTTCAAATTCCCTTAAGACCTACAAATGGAGACAGATAAGCAAGAAACTTGCTGTCCTAACCTGGAAATGGACAGCTCTGTGCTGACAGACACTCATCAGACACATGGCTAAAACTCTAGTGGGAGTTACTATTTTCTACATCCTACTCCTTTACAATTCGCATACAAATATGATACAAAGTATTTGCTACTTAATCAACATGATATGTAGATTTCTAAATATTTGACTACATTTGTCTTTCACTTACCTGGCACTGAGGGGTATATTTCAAGTTCGGATGTGGAGACATCATGTAATGATAGTGATCTTGCAACATCTCCAGGAGGTCCAGGTGGTCCTCTAGGTCCCATCAAACCTGGTAATCCAGGTATGCCAGGTGGGCCAGGTGGACCCCTAACACCAGGAATACCAGGTTCACCAATAATTCCTTTAATTCCTTGTGGGCCTGGAGGGCCAGCGGGCCCTACTGGTCCATTTGTTCCAGGGGGTCCTGCTAATCCTGGATCACCTTTAGGCCCTGGTTCACCACTTTTTCCTGGTGACCCTCTTTGCCCCTTATTTCCTTGTGGGCCCTTTGAGCCTCTTGATCCTTTTTCTCCTGGAGAGCCAATTGGTCCAGGGAGGCCCTTTTCACCAGCAGGTCCTGGAAAACCTGTTATACCAGTATCCCCAGTCTGACCCTTTGGTCCAAGTGGTCCCATGGGACCAACGGGTCCTCTTTCACCTTTTGGTCCCCTAGGACCTGGTGGCCCTGTAATAAGAGAAAAATATTAATAATATTCAAAATATTAACAATAATACATAATCAAATCCATAATGTACTTTTGGGTTTACATTTTATATATGAGGTTAATAAAAACAAACTGGAATTTTCTTTCAATGACATGTTTAACCATCGTTGCAAACATGTCTACTAAATATAAAGCTGTTTTACCTCATCTTGGGTCTGTGGTGCTTGAACCATAATTTATTTTAGTCTTTGCATTCTATACTAACTACATTATGATGTTTTAGTATATTTCATTAATATGTCTTGTAATAAATTGGTGTTTTCTCCTAAAATAACGCTATAGTAATCTCCAATTAGGTAACAGATATAGTGCTTAGATGAATTTGCCATAATGTTGGAGAGTACGGCCTCTGGCACCCTAGGAGATCGATGATGAAGAAAGTGTGTCTATGGACAATCAGGTAGAATGGCAATATTCCCTGCATTGGTAGAGTGGCATGTAGTGAGGACTCATCCCAGCATTGTAGATCATGAGGTCTAGTAGGATGAGGAAAAAAATCTTCCATCTTTGTAGTGAGTGGGACCCAAGAATAACACATTAGGACAGGTATGGAGTTCTGGATTATAACCAGCTGTAACCTGCTATGATTTACTAAGGAAAAGGACCACATAATGGTCATAGAATTATGCTCTCCAACTTAACTAAGAGTATTGTACATCCCTGTGAGAACCAAAACATTTGTGTACCTCATACTGAAATGTAACTGCCATTGTTTTCCCATAAGAATAGCATACCTGGGACTTCTGCAGTACATTGGTAAGTTTTATGATATCTGCCACTACAGGTTTCTAAACAATTCAATTTCTCCCCTGAGGAATCCTTGTTCTCTAGGAGGAAACGCATCGGCAGGGCCTATTTTATTCAGGGGCATTATACCACACTTTGGTGCTGCCATTGTTAGGGCAGAAGCAACGCATGGGGCACAAACGTGTACCGTTTTCTATTCCCCAAATTAACTATTACTGCTTCTGGCCCATTCATCTGCTTTGAAATTGGTCTCCACTTCTTGACCGGGTAAGCTCTACTTTTTTCTTGCATATATGGCACTTTAACACTGTTTATTTGGCACTTGCATCTTATGGTTATTGCATGTTTATGCATTTTATTGGTATCTATTATCAAAGAGGAAACTGGAGAAAAACAGGTTTTTTGCCGCGCTGAAAACCACGAACATCAGTGTCAGACAAACAATTCTTTTATTTCATTCCAACGCGTTTCGGAGACCCCAACTGTCTCTTTCTTCAAGGAAAGGAACTATAAAAAGTTCCTTTCCCTGAAGAAGGAGACAGTTGGGGTCTCCGAAACATGTAGGAATGAAATAAAAGAATTGTTTGTCTGACACTGATGTTCGTGGTTTTCAGCGCGGAAAAAAACTGTTTTTCTCCAGTTTCCTCTTTGATGATCCACTTTGCAACAGGGCTGCTGCTGGACCGCTTAGGCACTCACTTATGCCATTGAAGGAGTTGTGACTGGCACAACCCAACCAGGTGAGTGCACCACTTCTTTATTACTTTCACCCAGTAAATCGGGTAAGATCCTATTGCGCCTTTTCTCTCCCGTTTTATATTGGTATCTATTGAAAGTTACATTTTAGACTTCTTCATGCTGCATTCAGAATTACTTCAGAAGAGGTACATTCAGTACTTCATATAAATTTGTGGCTCTTGGCTTGTTTACTATTATCCTATGTAGAAGGAATGGGCATTTGATTTATGGCGTCACTTTGATGTAGCAATCCTAACAGTCAATATGATCCTTTAATGAGCCGTGCCACAAGACTTAGGATAAGTAGCCGAACCAGAAACGTCATTTGTATATATGTGTTTTGGGGTCTTGCTCCTTTTCAGTGCAAAGCAGATCTCATTTGGCTAGGTGAGAGGCGTATGACTAGCGCTGTGGACAAAAGGATCTAGCACAACCAACAAAGGCAATACACGGTGTAAACCTATGTCAGGTGTAACGGGACAAACATGGAAGAATGGCGTGTGTATGTGGTTCTTATTTCTCTTGTCCTCCATGTCTTCATATTCTCCTGTCATTTGTCAACCAGAATATCCTGTATGTCTTTCTACTGTTTTTGTACTTGCAGCCTCCATATTGGCTAAGCCTGTGATGCGATTAGATGAAGTGTACCAACTGTCAGCGGAGGTCATCTGGTGCCGGAGACTGAGTGAGGACAATGTGCTGAAGAGGAGTGGACCAAATGTTTTTTGAACATCTCCACTACCAAGAAAAAACAATAGCAGTGGCATCAGATAGATCGAAAAGGTAAATGTCATTAGCAAGCTTGGCTGAAATAAGTGTTAATGTACTGTATAGAAGAAGCCCTGTGTGAGCAGTGTTTCTAGTGTCTTAAGTTCAACAACTGCGTGCCTGTCTGACCAAAAAGAGGACAGTTCTTATGTAATCCTGGACATTTTCTTGTATTTTTTGGCATTCCGCCATTCTCAGTGGTGGGGCACAATTGTTACAGTTTCGTATTAGGTTACAATTTAAGTATCTCCAATTAAGTAAATGCTTATTGAGTTCCACAGGTCGTCTCCGTATTGCTTCAGGGATGACCACAACCTGTGGCCAGTGAAATGTTTGTTAACTGCTGTTCGTCATGAGCAAGTTTTTGGGAAAAAGCATGGACATTTTTTTTATGGGATTTCGAATGCTTACCTATTACTTTATCTCGGACAACATAAATTTAACCCTATGCCACTATGGGGAAAAAAAATATATGATGATGATTTTCTAACTCAAAACATTTCTAGCATACCCACAGGATAAATACCCTTAACTTCCACTAAATTTAATCATAAGAGCCATAAACAGCCAGCTCTCCACTTTGTATACAGAAATTGAATGCAGCTTTGGGTAGTTGAGCAATTGTTAAAGAGAACCTGTCAGCACAATTTTGTAATATAAAGTAAAGACATGGCTGTAATACTGACTAAATTAATTCTTTTGATGAACAAATCCACTTTGTTGTTCTTCTTTAAACACCATTTATACTGGGTCTTCTCCTCCCGGTCTCTGTATTCCCTGGCCCTTCCGCCTATCTACAGTGTGTGAATGACAAGTCTCTAATTTTTCAATTACCTGCCCCTTCTGTTTCAAATCTTGCGCCAGTACTGTTATTCCCATGGGCAATGTGTGCACTGATTGATTTCCCGGCTAATCTACAATAAAATGGCGCCATAATTGCCATACACAACGCATGCGCACTCATCTCTAAAATATATCACTGAGCCAAACAACAGAAACGGCGCACGCATTGCCTACAGCAATGATGGTACTGATATAAGATTTCAAGCTGAAGATGAAGGTCACTGAAAAAGCAGAAACTTCTCAGTCACAGAGGCAGGTGGAAGGGCTGAGGAATCACAGACAGGGAGGAGAAAACCCAGTGTACACTCTGGCCCTTGTGCACCAAAATCTAATTAGTAGAAAACTTCAAATGGTGATTAAAAAAGAACAACAAAGCGGATTTCTTCTCCAAAGGTATCAATTGTATCTGTATTACATCGCTATTACAACCGTCTCTTCACTTTACATTACAAATTAGTGCTGACTGGTTTTCTTTAAGGGATTCCTGGTGGACCTTCAAGGATCAGACATTTATGGCATGTCCGCCATATACCATAAATGTCTGTAGTTGGATTATCCGATTAAGTCAACATAGTAAATTAAAAACGTTGTAATTTATATTTATGTTAACATTCTTAGAAACCAACAGTCCACCAGTGATACATATATTCATTCACTTTCAGACTTGCTTTCCATATAAAGATGACAACATGGAATAGTTAAACTCTTCCTTCTGGTTATTTCTTTACCAGCTGCTCCCTCTATATGTTCCCAATAAATTTACTGCATTGCAAAATTAAATAATCAGAAACATGCTAAAAAGCTATAAAAGTAAAAATTGCTTGTTATTTGTAATAGCAAAGAACTATTTCAACAAAAAAAAAATATATTTAAGTATACAATATCCCACCTTGCAAAATGGTGAAATTCTTTATGAGTTGTCCATGCTTTGAATCGACCAACTTCATCTCTTCCATGATAATTGATAAATTGGCTACTTCGTTATCTAGCCTTTGTCTCATTGTATCCTGTTGAGCTCTGAGGGAAGACGTGTCTAGCTGAATATTAGAGATAGAGCTATTCAGCTGACCTAAATCTTCTGTGTGTTTACTCAGCGTATCAGTGCAAGTTGTTCTTACGTCATTGAGATTACTTGTCAGCGTCCTTAGATGATGAGCAGTGTAACTAATATTGGTAATAATACCTACGATATCTTCTTCAAATTTCTGGAAACGCTCTTCCAAATAGTTGAATTTGACATTTGTCCTATTCTCATATTCTTTGTGATAATCCTGGAGATCCTTCAGGTTTTGTTCATTTGATTGTGCAGTTATAGTGATGTTTTCAATCTG
Source organism: Anomaloglossus baeobatrachus (assembly GCF_048569485.1). Lineage (NCBI taxonomy): Eukaryota > Metazoa > Chordata > Amphibia > Anura > Aromobatidae > Anomaloglossus > Anomaloglossus baeobatrachus. Next base: position 166,771,899 of record NC_134358.1, read on the forward strand.
AATACCAAGATTGTTGAGTTGGTTGCTCATTTCTTCTACGGTCTCGTTGTTGGCCTTGACAAGAGCTGAGTTATTTGTGGTAATGCTTTGTAGGTTCTGGACTCTCTCTTTCAACCAATCGGTATCCTTTCGAGTTTGAAGAACAGCTTGTTGAAGGCTTTGAAAATCATTCTTGATCCGTTGAATAGCTTGGCTGGTATCATCTACAGACCTCTGTAAAGTGCTTATAACTGTCCTCTGCTGAGTCTGTGTCAAGTTCAAGTTACTTACACTCATAGTAAGCATCTTGCTTGACTGCATTTGGCTTTGAAGATTAGTCTGCAGACTGCTGGTGTCCTGCTGTAAACTGGAAACATAACTGTTATATACCTGTAGTGTTTGATTGACCCCATTGATCATCAGAGAGTTAGTGTCTAAGGCAGTTTTCATTTGGCTTTGTTTTGTGTCTAATAGGCCACCGGCTTCTTGTAGTTTCTCCAGGGTATCTTTGTTTCTGCTACTTTTTTCTGTAATCTCACGTAGTTGTTGACGAATGGCTAAGATATCCGATCTCACACCGGAGAGTTCTGAGTTAGTGTTGATTGATTTTTCTCCAGCTTGATCATCTGAAAAATATATACCACATGCTAGGAAGTGATACACTCTCAAATTGGCAATGTTGTCATATATTTATCTTTTCTACCATAAAATGAGGTTTTGTTTCAGTGACTCACACTATAATTCGTTCCAATCACCCTGATGACATGTTTAAAAAAAAAAATCTCCAGAGACAAATTTTTCCATCCAAGAAAATATATGCAAATGGATAGAAAACAAGGGAATTTGGCAAAAAGTAGATTTGTTACATAACAGATTTTGCATGCACTCCAAGATAGTGTTTTTCTTCTCTGCAGTTTTTGCATTAAGATTAAAGTTACAGTATTAATAATAACTGGACAGAAGAAAAGTTTTGCTTGGCACAGCCATAGATACAACGCATTGGACTCAACAAATGGCTGGTGCAGACATCGTGGTGCTTCACTTAAAGTTTTTGTAAGAAGTTCATCAAAAGTAGAGAAAATGGCACTCACCATTACTTTTATTTATGCATGATTAAAAATCAGTTAGCGGAGTCAGCAGGATATGTGTGGATGATGGCCATTTTGCATTGTAACCTATAGAAGAATTTGTACACGTTTCTTGCTAACTCCAGAACGTTCTAATTTTTAATGATGTATACGATGGCCAAACACGTGATCGATGGGAGATATGTATCTCAGAGGTGGTTATCCTCTGTGTTGTAAGCCTGAAAGCAAGCTCCAGTACATTTACTACTGAGAAAGCTAAAAGCGCATATCACGGCTGGGTTTTATGGGCAGTGAGTGAGATGGGTGGGTCTTCCTGGCAGCATATCCCCACCCTAGGGCATGGTACATAACTTAAAATGGAGACCAGTAGTCTCATATGCTGTCTGTATGTGGAGGTATAAAAAGCCTCCAGTGGTATATCTCTAAGAAAAGAGCGGGTGAACCTCGCAGCTATACGGACTTGGTATTTTTATGTTTGTAACTTTGTACCTTCAACCTATGAAATGTAGTGTTACTTGAAAGCCGTTAAATGATGTTTGGATCCATCAGACGAAAGACACTGTCAGCAGCTTTCTATTTTGCCTTACATAGGAAAGCTCCCCTTCTAATAGGGCAGAAGAGAAAGGGATTAGCTTTATCACCCAACTCTTTTAATAAATGATAATACCTAGAAGTTTGGTAATGATTAGGGATGAGCAAAACTGTAAAGTTTGGGGCTTGTACCGAACACCGGGTGTTCGGGTCTCGGACTCGAACACAAACTTTTTCACTGCACGTCTGCTTCCTGTTCGGGTTTGTCATCAGAATAAAGCTTGTTGAAAGGGTGCAGAGCAGCTAATCAGCAAGCTTTTCAGATGTGGGCATTGCTGTGATTGGCCGGCAGTCAGGTCACTGGAGTTTACACTCGGGTGCCCTGCTGCCCTCTATGAACTTTGGTGACTTGACTGCCAGACTGCTGTGCCACAGTATCCCGCAATCTGACAGTTCAGCTGCGTTTACCAAGTATTGGCACGGCTGTGATTGGCCGGTAGTTAGGTCACTGAATTTCACACTTTGGGGTTTCCCCTACTGTCTTCTGTGAACTCCACTCACTTGATTGTTGGACTGCTGTGCTAGCATGTCCCACAATCTGAGTTCAACTGCGTTCACTGAGGGCAATGGGGTAGCCCCAGAGTGGGAACACTGGTGACCTAACTGCTGAATTGCTCGACTGATGTGTCCCACAATTTGGCAGTGGGTTCACCGGTGGTCACAATTGGTACTGTGGGACCCCAGCTGTGACCGTTGAACTGAGTGACGTCACCACCTTTCATAGTTGAGGTCTCCCATGCTACCCTCAGTGTGTTCCAGAGGCTGAAGTGATCGATCGTGTTTTCCATCACTGTAGCCAGTGGATGTAGCAGACCAGGGATCGTTGTGGGACGTTGTGTGGTTTACATCGGACCTGCAGGAATGTTTTGGTTAATAAATTAATAAAGGGGTGAAAGAGGATGTGTGTGTTTTTTTATTTCAAATAAAGGATTTTTCTGTATGTTTCTGTTTATTTCTTTAGACTGACAGGTTAGTTAGTCCTTTACTCACCTAGGGTCTAATGACAGTTGTTATTTCTGACAAATCACAGCTGACATCAACCCCATATAATACCCCGATTGTCAGGGCAATCAGAATGAGCCAGGTGAAGTGCTAAGACAATTTTGAGCAACTGCGGGCTAGTTCTTTCAGGCTGGGAGGACAATTAAAATGACTTTTCCCAGCCTGATAATACTAACGACCAGCTGTCTGCTTATCAAAAATAAGGGGGATCCCAAGACATTTTGTTTAAAATTGATATATTGAAATACATTTAAAAAACAGCATAGGATCACCTTTATTTTTGATAACCAGCCACGGTAAAGCAGAACACTGGGGGTTGTGGCCCATAGTCATCTGTTTTAACTAGGCTGGTTAGCAAAAATTGAGAGGGGAGCACACATCATTTTTAAAATTATTTATTTATTTCTTTTTACTCTACCATACAGTAAACTAGTCTGCAACCAAACACAGATGCCAACACAGGGGGTGGGGTGTGTGTATAGCAGTCTGCAACCAATCAAAGACACTTGTACAGATGGTGGGCAGTGAATATTCATGATGCTTAATCAGCGGGCTCAGAAAAAGTCTGACTTCAGTGTTATCTTCTGGGAAACACGGGAAACACCGTCCTGCAGTTTCCCCCATTTTGCTTTCTTTTGTATCCCCCTAGCCCTTACTACGACCATTTTACAGCACAGAACTTCTGATCCCCATTGACTTGTATGGGATTTGTTGTCCAGGGTAAAGTTTGGTTCCTGAACCAAACTTTTTTTTCTCCAGTCAGTAGAGATTCGGTGAACCTAAATATTCACGGGTCCGCTCCGCTCTAGTAACGATACATCACATAGACAATAAAAAAATGGGAATTTACCTAGTTTCTTCAGGTTCTGCTCCACCTCAGAGATCTTATTATTGTAACCTTTATGTGACTTTTCTATGTCATCGGAAACGCCATCCATTCTTTCTACAACTGGAAAATGAGACAAAGCTTTAGCTGATGTACATGTTATTGGGCATTTGTATAGTTGCTTGTCAGGGATCATGCAGCCGTCCTGTGAGATCATGTCCTGGGTTGTGACAATTTGTCCTTAGATTAAAAAGAGCTGACTGCAATAGCCTAGACAAAAGATGTTAACATCTTAATACCAGAGATTAGTGAACTTTGGTGACTATAACAAATGCTGGGGATGTAATGACCGTCTCTTTGTGTGATAGTGTATTGTCAGAATGGTCTATGTACGATTCACCCGATTTTGTAACTAATGTCTTCAAACCCATTCTAGTGGATGCTTCTTTATAACACTATTAAGGGCAATAAGGTGATTAAACTATCTGGAGCAATATGTGTCATATTATTTCTAATCTTTGACCTTGCACTAATACTAATATTAGCTAAGATGAATGTAATAATTTTAGACCCTTTTCTAAAAACACAATCACCAATCAGACTGGAAGTTTTATTTTTCTAGAGAAGTTATGAAAAAGAGATCAATATTCAGATTCAGTTGTAAAGAAGATTTTTGTAATTATTGTGCCTGGCAACTAATATTATTTTTTTAAAATCGCATTTTCTAAATTATAGCCTTTTCTGCTAGGACCTGCATGGTTACCTTCAACTTTGAGGTTCACGGAAGGTGTAAAAATAGTGGTTTGTATTAAACAATCCTAAAGTAGACTGAGGAGATTGAAGAAAATATTGTCTAAAAGGAACCAGACATAAAAGGCTCCTTTTATATGGAGAAGTGATCTGATTGTAGCTCGAGAGCTTAGTTAATATTAGTATGTTGATTTTCTAGTCCTGAGGAAGAGGTCTCTGTACCTTGAAACGCGTAGACCTATGGAATAAAAGAGTGATTAATCTATCAACATCTCTACATCTTATTTGGCGGATTGCGCGGGTTTAACCCCTTTTTCTCATGCTACACTGAAGACTTCTGCACGTGGGGCCGCGGCAACCACCATTATCCTATGCTATCTATGGTGGTTGTGACCCTTCACAACCACATTTGGTGAGTGTATTAATTTATATACTAACCTGTTACTTATCTGGTAAAACCCTATCAGCGCTTCTGTTTTCTAGCACTAATATTTTTTTCATAGCAGATCTATTATCAGAGATGGAATCTGTTACTAAGTTTATGCAGCATAAAGTAGGGCAGTGAGTAGCGGGGGAACAGAGAGGTGAGCATAAGTTTTTTCTTTATTTCTTAATATTTTGAGGACCTTTTATGGTTCAGGAAGCAAATTAATTAATTTGTGTTTTGGCAAACTAGGATTTTTGTAAAATTAGAATGGAATTCAATTCCATACGCAATTATTTTTCTTCTGCTTTAGGTTTTGGAAAAAGCATGGTGGGGAAAAAAGTGCATGCCACTTCATCGAAGTGTCTCCTAATGAAAAATGCAACATACTAGGTACTGTCCAATCAAAAGGCTGCAAGAAACACTGTAGAAAAAAATATGCAAAAACTTGAAAAAATCTTCAAAACTGGTTCAGGACCCGCTTCAGGAAACTCCACAAAGAAGAACTAATTCAAAAGCTGTTTCTACTAACAAACCATTGAATGTCTCCAAAAACTATGTGTTACAGTGTGTCCACCCATATCCTGTCCACCGCCATTAACTTGAGAACAACTGCAGCTATAGGCATAGAAGTGGTGTCTAGGTATAGTAAAGTATCCATGCGCTACGCAATGAAACCACCTATAGCGCCACCTGGTGGAAAACAACGGAGTTAGCATTTTTATCTTGAAAATGGAGCGAGATAGAGAAAGTGAATTACAAAGTTGTAGGGCATCATCAGTTCAATACAACTCAACACCTGGCATACAGAAATGCTATAATTAGAACATGTAAAACTCACAAGGCTGCGGACGTGAAGCGATACCTCATGGAGACCTTCCTACAAGTCAATGGGTATGGTGGCTGCATGGAGTGGCCTCCACACTCACCTCACCTGACCCCATTGGACTTCTTTCTGTGAGGTCACATCAAACAGCAGGTGTATGCAACCCCTCCACCAACATTGCAGGACTTATGACGACGTATGACAGATGCTTGTGCAAACGTGTCCCCTACCATATTGCACAACGTGCAGCAAGATACAGTATGCTGTCCAGAGTCCAGATGTGCATTGCAGATGACGGTGGCCACTTTGAGCATCAAAGTTAAATGAGCGCCATATGTGTCACCAGCATTTAATGTTTTGGGGGGGGTCATGGGTTTCATATCATAGCATTTCTGTAGGCACGGTGTCGATTCCTATTGAATTGATGATGCCCTACAATTTTATAATTAACTTTTTTTCTCTATCTCGTTCCGTTTTCGAGATAAAAATGCTAACTCCATTGTTTTCCACCAGGTGGCACAATAGGTGGTTTCATTGCGTAGCACATGGCTACTTTACTATACCTAGACACCACTTCTATGCCTATAGCTGCCGCCGTTCTCAAGTTAATGGTGGTGGACAGGATATGGGTGGACACACTGTATATAACCTAGGGATCAGAAATGATTTCCCTACTTTCTGCAGATATAAAGAAGCATAAACGTGATGACCGGCTGCTTTTAAGAATGTGTAACGTGTTCAAAGCAGATCAGACTGTACATTAGATGTATTTTTAATCTTTTCTGCACAGTAAAGCTTGATGGGATTTTTTTTTCATTATACATTATTGTGCTGGATCAACATTTACCTTCCTGATATTTACACATGGTCAGAATAGCATTAATTCACCAAGTAATAAGACATTTTCTTCGTGGCGAGATGGATACTATATTTGTTTATTAATGTTATTATTATTATTTTCTCTTTTTTGTCTATCGTACCAAACAATAGCAAATTGCAATCTTTTATCCCAATCTTTGCACTGACTGGAGTGGGGAATTATTTTAAATTCACAGGGAATCTGTCATTTATTACTTCTTACTTAAACTATGTATATATTATTTTTCTGATTTCCTAATTTTTTTTATTCTGCTGTCATGGGGGTTTTTACTCTTTTTTTTCCCCATACATGAATATGGGGGAGGAGCATCATACCTGAGATATGCTTTACAGTAGCCACATGGGCTATTGTAAACAATTTCCAAAGAGCCTCATGGTTAAACCTTATGGTCTCAGTGGGGTCATGCTGGTAGAGGGTACGATTTAACCCACCAGGATGTCTCAGAGACTGCACACTCCAAAATACTGATATACACAAGCAAGGGACGGAGTAATATGTGCAATTAATAGATAATTTTAATATAAATAGTTACAAAAATGTACAAGACATAAAGAAGCATTAGTCAGGGAGAAAATACGTACATAAAGTCCCCGTGGACCATCCTAACTGCTGGTATATAACTATAAACAAGAAATAGCTTCAGTGTACAGGGTAGTATGGCAACTGACTACGGCTGGATAAGATGCAGAGCAATTGTGGGTAATCTCTAAGGGGCTGTGTCAAAAAGCTTCATAGATGAAAATATTAAGTCATAAAGAGCCACCCTTAGCTGCCAAGAAGCTATAGTGTGGCGCCCTGGACAAGCCAGGTCGTCACAGAACAACACCAACACACCCCACACTCCCGGTCAGGCACACCGAAGTCAGACAAAAACCCTTGTTGCCTTGCTCCAGGGGCTGATGTCCACACCAGGGGGTGGGCCAGGTGGTTGGCCCCGCCCACCGAGGAGTTCACAGTCCTGGAGGCGGGAAAAGTAGAGAGATTAGTTTGGAAGTGAAAGTGAGAGGAAGAAAAGTGGCAGAAGAGAAGCCTGAAGTTGGTCCGGGTGTGTGGCCCGGACGGATCAGCAAGGTTGGCAGACGGTGGTGACCGTCTGCAGGAGTGGCCTATTGGACCTAACCGTAAGGACCGTGGACGGGCGGTGGCCCGGCGGTACCGGACCGGTATGCAAAGAGAAGCCAGCACCATCCGGCAGGGGCTTACGGACCCCGGCAAGGCTAGGAGTCGCCGTGAATTTCCCAAATCCGTTAGCGAAGGGAACCTCCTGGGTTTCCCAGCAGCCAAGTCCCGTCAGAAGGCAACCGTCCAACCGAGAGAGGGAAACACAGTCACCGCCAAGGCTAAAGTTCCCAGGGTCAGAGCCTGCGGGCAAAAGGGGCTCCTTCAGCACCCATCCAAGCTGGAGAGCGGGTTACCGGTGGGAACCCATTGGAACCATTACACTACATAGGTGCAGGGAAAGGCAGTCAGCATCAACCTGCCGGGAGGAGAAACACCGCAGCCGTCTGTGGGACCCGTCCATCCAGCCGTGTGTTTTACCGAGAACTGTGTCCTCATCATTGGCTGAGTGAGTACCACCGTGCCGTGCGGCACAGCGCTGCCCCCGCGACCCTGCACCTCGCCTGGCCCCGTAACCCGCCTGCCATCCATCCCTACCCCATCACCGGGCCCCGGGACTACTAACCCCCCTACCCACGGAGGGGAGAACTAACATCCAGGCTGCTCCCTGTCATCGCTCCCGGGATCCCCGTTCAGAGCAGCGGTGGTATCACCAAACTCACCACAACCGTGGGTGGCGTCACGGACAATAACCAAATCCCCACAATCCAATCACCACCCTTTTCACTCACGGGCGAGGAGCGCCGCTCGAGTCCCCGGGATCCGGCCCACCGCTCGAGCCACCACCGAGCAACAGCAGCCGCAGCAGCAGCGGCCGGACCCGAGCAGTGGGAGAGCGCAGCGTCCCCTCCTCCGCCCGCGACAATAGCACCGCCAGGAATAAATGCAGCGTGGGTAAAGGTACCAAGCCACACAGGGTAGTGGTTGTAAAAAGAGAGTACGATATAAGTTAGGCTATGTGCGCACGTTGCGTACTAGCCCTGCAGAAATTTCTGCAGCGATCTGAAGAGCACACGTGCGCTTCAAATCGCTGCAGAACATGTCTGTAGAGGAAAAAAAAAAGCCGATTCCATGCGCTCTGCCTGCAGCTCCTGCCATAGACAGAGCAGGAGCTGCCGGCAAAGCGCACGGAAGAAGTGACATGTCACTTCTTAGAATGCAGCGCTTCGGGCAGCAGCCGAAGCTCTGCGCTCTCAGACGCCACGTGCACACGGCCCCTGCACAATCTCCATAGACTGTGCAGGGGACGCAGGACGCATGCAGTTACGCTGCGCTACAAAGCACAGTGTAACTGCATGTATTTACGCAACGTGCGCACATAGCCTTAAACCCATAAATTTAAGCCAGGCTGACTATGCCAGCATGCTATAGCTTCTTGGCAGCTTGTACTTTATGTCTTGTACATTTTTGTAACTATTTATATTAAAATTATCTATTAATTGCACGTATTACTCCGTCCCTTGCTTGTGTATACTGTAAACAATTGTCTGGAGATGTTTATTGACTTTCATGGGAATATATTGTAAGCTCTCTACCATTATGCAGGAATAGTGAATGGTGAAATTTATGTTATCTATAAATAGCTGTTAGTGGCCATTGTAATCCAGTCTTTAATGATAACAGAATCACTACTGAAAAGTGATCTGTACAGAGCAAGCAATGTCAGCCTTGTTGGGCTCAGTGGTGATAGTGAAAACTATAAGGCTATGTGCCCACGCTGCGGATTTACCGCGGATTTTACCGCGGATTTGCCGCGGATTTACCGCGGATTTGCCGAAAATCTGCATCAGCAGCACTTCCAAGCCATTTCAATGGCATTTTGGAAATGCTGTGTCCATGCTGCGGATTTTTCCGCGGCGGATTTGCCGCGGATTTTGATCCGGAAAAATCTGCAGCATGTCAAGTATTGTTGCGGATTTTGTTGCGGATTTTTCCCATGCAAGTCAATGCAAGGTGTAAAATTTGCAAGAAATCCGCAGGTCTGTTCCCACAGGCTCTTTTTCCTGCGGATTTGGTGCAGATCTCGCAAACAAATCCGCAGTAAGTGATGTAGGATAGTTCAGGAAGAGGAAGTTTCACCATTTTGTAGTGTAGAGTAGTGGCAGTGTAGTCGTGTTGTGTCCGGACTCTGGATTGCCAGCTAAAAGCAGCTAGTTACAGGCTGCTTGCTTTTAGCTGGCAAAACAGGATCCCAGGTCTTTTTTCACAATTCTTTTTTTTTAAAAAAAAAAATGTGCTCCGCTGTATTTTCACTGTCCAGCCCGATGCAAGCAAGCAACTGAGGGCTGTGCTTCTCAGCGGGATAAGGCTGAAGCATTCTCTGCCCCTCCCGCTGAGAAAAACAGTCCTCAGCTGCCCCTGAAAATGGCGGCTCCGTTGTGAAGCGCCATTCTCAGGTGCTGTACCGAGGCTCATCCAGCTGCCCTGATGCATTTGGCTGGCTGGGTAATATAACGGGGTTAATGCCAGTTTTCTGCAAACTGGCACTAAGCCCGAGGTTCATAATGTCATGCCTGTGTAGACACGGCCATTATTAACCTCCGTTTGGTAATAAAGAAAAGAAAACACTTTTTAAAAATTTTTTATTTGAAATAAAAACACACATACACATCCCTGATTTCCATCTTTATTACTCCCTGAATCCCCCGACAATAATCCATGACAGCTCCGATGTGCACCCGGCTGACCCGGGCACTGACGTCAGCCGGTGACAGCAGCCGTCAGTGTACGAGATGCTGCACAGCTCTCTTCCGGCAGCTGGGAACGTCTGATATCAGAGCCCTGGTCAGCTGACTTAATTCGCGAGCGCAGGCGGGTCAGCTGACTGCACACCGACAGCTGACGATGTGCAGTCATGTGACCCGGGCATGGACGTCAGCCGGTCACAGCAGCCGTCAGTGTACGAGATGCTGCAAAGCTCTCTTCCGGCTGCTGGTACCGGCTGACGTCCGTGCCCGGCAGGGCCGGATTAAGGTTGGTGGGGGCCCCTGGGCAGAAAATCTGGTGGGGGCCCCATAACGTTAACATTTTTAGCCATAACAGTAGAGCACGAACCGTAGCATTTAGATATAAATCCAATGAACATTTATCTTATCCTGTTCTGCCACATTCAGATTTACAGTACTACAATACAGATACAGCCCAGGATAAATCACAGCTGTCCACTTACACACAGAAAGCAGAGTTAAGGCTGCTTTACACATTTCGATCTCGTATGCGATCGCACACGCCCCCATCGTATGTGCGGAACAGGCAATTTGTTGCCCGTGTCGCACAAACGATTAACCCCCGTCACATGTACTTGCCTTCCAAATGACCTCGCTGTGGGCGGTGAACATCCACTTCCTGAAGTGAAAGGGACGTCACACAGCGGCCGGCCAATAGAAGCGGAGGGGCGGAGATGAGAGAGACGTAAACATCCCGCCCACCTCCTTCCTTCCGCATTGCCGGCGGGACGCAGGTAAGCTGCAGTTCATCGTTCCCGGGGTGTCACATGGAGCGATGTGTGCTGCCTCAAGAACGATGAACAAAGAGACGTTCAATTTTTAGAAAATGAACGACGTGTATGCAATCAACGTTTTAATGCACAATCAGGGTCGCACGTAGCTGTCACACACTACAATATCACTAACGATACCGGATGTGTGTCACTTACGACGTGACCCCGCCAACACATCGTTAGATATATTGTAGCGTGTAAAGCTTTTGTCACATATTTTTTATTGATCCCAATGTTAAGGCAGCCAGGGCCAGCTCCAGGGTTTTGTGGCCTCCGGGTGAAAGAGTCTCAGTGGACCCCATCCACACACAGACACGCACACACACATACAGGCATAGATATACATATTTGAAGACAAATTCAGAAAAATACATATAAACAGACAAATATATGCACAGTCATATACACTGACATACATGCAGACACAGACGCATTAGGGCTCGTGCGCACGTTGCGTAATTACATGCATTTACGCTGCGTATAGCACTGCAGTGTAAATGCATGCGTCGTGCGTCCCCTGCACAATCTATGTAGATTGTGCATGATACGTGCACCCATTGCTTTTATGAACGCAGTGATTTGGGTGCTAAAATGTTGACCCAAATCCGTGCGTTCATAAAATGAGCATGTCAATTATTCCGTGTGCTATGGATGCAGCTCCCACTGTCTATGGTGGGGGAAGCAGCCAGAGCGCATGAAATCGGCTTTTTTTGTACAGAAAAACTGCATCCATTATGCAGTGTTTCTGCAGCGATTTGACGCGCACATGTGCTGTCAAATCGCTGCAGAATATTCAGCAGTTACGTGCGCATGAGCCCTTACAGGTATTAATATGGGAAAGTCGCCAGCAGCCTCACTCACCTCTCCCGCTTGTTTCCGTCCAGCTCCTTCAGGACATGTGGCTGTTTCACGATGGCTGTCACTAACAGACATGACTGCACACTGACAGCACTGCTGTATATACATCACAAGAGGGGCTGGGGGCTACGATATATACATTACAGGAGGGGCAGGGGGCATAGACGTTACTGGAGTGGCAAACAGCTCTGGTGGTGTACTCATCACTGCGATGGGTGACATAGCGCTCTGGGGAACCCATATAGTTCAAGGGGGGGGGGCGCACAGACTGCTCTAATTCATATATACACACACAGTACTGCTTCTTACACACACATCTCTGACACACACACACACACACACACTACAATGCACCCCCCATCACCCCCCCCCCACACACACACACACACACACACACACACAATACAATGCACCCCCCATTACCCCTACACACACACAATACAATGCACCCCCATTACCCCTACACACACACACACACAATACAATGCACCCCCCATTACCCCTACACACACACGCACACAATACAATGCACCCCCCATTACCCCTACACACACACGCACACACACACACAATACAACCCCCATTACCCCTACACACACACACAATACACCCCCCATTACCACTACACACACACACACAATACACCCCCCATTACCACTACACACACACACACACACACACACACACAATACAATGCACCCCCCATTACCCCTACACACACACACACACACACAATACAATGCACCCCCATTACCCACACACACACACACACACAATGCACCCCCCATTACCCCTACACACACACACACAATACAATGCACCCCCCATTACCCACACACATACACACACACACAATACAATGCACCCCCCATTACCCCTACACACACAATACAATGCACCCCCCATTACCCCTCCCCACACACAATACAATGCACCCCCCCATTACCCCTACACACACACAATACAATGCACCCCCCATTACCTCTACACACACACGCACACACAATACAATGCACCCCCCATTACCCCTACACACACTCGCACACAATACAATGCACCCCCCATTACCCCTACACACACACGCACACACACACAATACAACCCCCATTACCCCTACACACACACACACACACACACACAATACACCCCCCATTACCACTACACACACACACACACACACAATACAATGCACCCCCCATTACCCCTACACACACACACACACAATACAATGCACCCCCCATTACCCACACACACACACACACACACACAATGCACCCCCCATTACCCCTACACACACACACAATACAATGCACCCCCCATTACCCACACACACACACACACACAATACAATGCACCCCCCATTACCCCTACACACACAATACAATGCACCCCCCATTACCCCTCCCCACACACAATACAATGCACCCCCCATTACCCCTCCCCACACACAATACAATGCACCCCCCATTACCCCTCCCCACACACACACACACACACAATACAATGCACCCCCCATTACCCCTCCCCACACACACACATAATACAATGCACCCCCCATTACCCCTCCCCACACACAATACAATGCACCCCCCATTACCCCTCCCCACACACACAATACAATGCACCCCCCCATTACCCCTCCCCCCCCCCCCCCACACACACACACACACACACAATGCACCCCCATTAGCCCTCCCCCCACACACAATACAATGCACCCCCATTACCCCTCCCCCCACACACATTAGCCCTCCCCCCACACACAATACAATGCACCCCCCATTACCCCTCCCCACACACACAATACAATGCACCCCCCCATTACCCCTCCCCCCCCCCCACACACACACACACACACAATGCACCCCCATTACCCCTCTCCTCACACACAATACAATGCACCCCCCATTACCCCTCCCCCCACACACAATACAGCCCTCATCACCCCCTACACACGCAAATTACACTGCTCCATCCCTACACACTCCTGCCTCCCCCCCTCCCTCAGAATACAGTACTCCTCCTCTGCCTGTCACAGAGCTGTGTTCCTTCACAAATGTTCCCCGTTATGTGTCCTTAGCCCCTCCTCACTCATCCCCATTAATTACACCTGTCTCTTCAGCTCCTTCATGGAGCGCTCGCTTCCTCATGTCCCCTGTGTGGCGCCGGCAGCACTGTGATGACGTCAGCAAGGTGCTGATCTCATCACGTTGCTGCACGTCGGGGGCGGGGCCGGGTCCCGGCGCGCTGTTCAAATGTATTTACGTCTGAAAGACGCAAATACATTTGAATAGGAACGGAAACATGAAGCTGCGGTCATCGGCTCTGCTGCGCTCCTCTGCAGTGTACGAGCCGGCACACAGCAGAGCCGGCACACAACAGAGCCGGCACACAGCAGAGCCGGCACGCAGCAGAGCCGGCACACAGCAGAGCCGGCACACAGCAGAGCCGGCACAGCTCGCTGCCTCCTGCTCCTGCTAGTGTGCCTGGCATGTAAGGAGCGCAGCGGGGACAGCAGACAGCAGACAGCGGCCCACCACACCGTGCCCCTGCTTCTAGGTACGGCCGCAGCACATAGCAGGGAGCATTAGCACACCTCTGACCCCGGAAGTTCAAGCGGCCGCTGGTACTTCCGAGGTCAATCAGCGTCCTGTGCCCGCAGTTTGTTTTTGCGTCTTAAAGACGCAGATGCAAATAAATAGCGGTGCCCCCCCCCCGAAAACACAGCTGATTTATTAGACTGTCTTTACGGAGGGGGAGAGGGTGTGAAAAAAAAAATGCTGACAGGTGCCTAGTGCCAAGTATGGTGGGGGCCCCCTTAGAAGCTCTTTTGGTGGGGGCCCCTGGGCTCCAGCCCCGCCTGCCCCGCCTATAATCCGGCCCTGGTGCCCGGGTCAGATGAGTCAGCTGTCGGTGTGCACTCAGCTGACCCGCCCGCGCTCGCGAATTAAGTCAGCTGACCGGCTGACTTCTGTGCCCGGGTCAGCTGATGCTGTGAAGTCAGCTGACCCGAGCTCAGCTATGAACTGAGCTGACCCGGCCAGTGAGTTCTGCCGCTCCCAGCAGCCGGCAGAGAGCTTTCCTGTGATATTATCCTGGATTAACCTCTGAGGCTTGGGAGTAATAAAGATGGGAATCAGGGATGTATGTGTTTTTCTTTCAATTAAAATTTTTAATAAAGGTGTTGTGTTTTCTTTTTTCCCAAACGGAGGTTCATAATGGCTGTGTCTACACAGGCATGACATTATGAACCTCGGGCTTAGTGCCAGTTTGCAGAAAACTGGCATTAACCCCTTATATTACCCAGCCAGCCAAATGCATCAGGGCAGCTGGATGAGCCTCGGTACAGCACCTGAGAATGGCGCTTCACAACGGAGCCGCCATTTTCAGGGGCAGCTGAGGACTGTTTTTCTCAGTGGGAGGGGCAGAGAATGCTTCAGCCTTATCCCGCTGAGAAGCACAGCCCTCAGTTGCTTGCTTGCATCGGGCTGGACAGTGAAAATACAGCGGAGCACTTTTTTTTTTTTTTTTTTAAATAACAGTGAAAGGGAACATGGGACCACATTTTTTGGCTATAAGCTGCGGCCACCACCACTGGGTTATTATATACAGCCTGTTAGAATGTAAGAGCCCAGTGGTGTTGGCCGCAGCTTTTCTGTAAAATGGATAATGGAGAAGAAAGGAGGGTTGGGACAGGAAATGACATAAAGAGACTTTTTTTTGCCTTCAAAACAGTCAAAGCTTTATTCAGAAACACATTAGAGTACAATGGACAAAATCCGCATCAAAATCCGCAACGAAATCCGCGTCAAATCCTCGTCAAATCCGCAGCTATGCTAAGGTGCGGATTCTGGTGGAAAGCTGCGGATTTTGAGGCAGAAAAATCCGCAGCAACATTCTCTCGTGGACACATAGCCTAAGAATTCAAGATTAAAAATACATGCCTAAACATTAGTGATGAGCGAGCCCTACCATGCTCAAGTGCTCAGTACTTGTAACGAGCAGTCACACACTCGGTTGAGCGTGACTCAAGTACCCCAGTATAATGGAAGTCAATGGGGAACTCGGTACTTGTAACCAGCAGTTGGATGATCGGATGGGTGCGAGTATCCCAGTATAATGGAAGTCAATGGGGAACTCGAGTGTCTGCCAGAAAAATTCTCGAGTCCCCCATTGACTTCCATTATACTGGGGTATTCGAGTCACGCCCATCCGAGCTTTCAACTGCTCATTACGAGTACCGAGCACGCGAGCTCGCTCATCACTACTAAACATCGAAAAACACCAAAAATTCTTAAGGCAACACTACAGTGTTTTTAGTTTTTCCCTTTGTTAGGTATCATGTATGTAAGCATCAACTTTGTAGTAGTATACGTGCCAGTTGCTTTCTTCTCCCGGTTTCAGCAGCGCTCTGGTTTGCTGAGGCACCGCATGACTGCAATTGTGACCTGCCAAATTTCATAGTGTTTGGTCGGTGGAGTGGAGTTCACTTTTCGAGTTTTCTCAATGCAAGTGTATGAGACTCAAAATGTAGCTAGACAGCTGCATTCTGAGTCCCATAGGCTTACATTAGGAAGAGTCCCTGCCACTCCACAGAGTATCCAGCAGATTATAGATGCTGTCACCTGGAGCAAAGCAGACCAAAGTGCCACTGAAACCAGGAGAAGATGGTGACCAGTGAGTATATCACTGCCATCAGTATACTTACACATATGATACCTAACAAAAATGAAAAGAAAAAGAAAAAAAATAACTGGAGTGGTGTTTTAAATTATTTTCTGATTACACAGTAATGACAGTCAATAAGCCTAGTATTGATACCTTCCAGTCATACAGTGCAGGAAATAAGTATTTTATCCCTTGCTGATTTTGTAAGTATGCCCACTGCCAAAGACATGAACAGTCCATAATTTTAATGGTAGGTTAATTTTAACAGTGCAAGATAGACTATCCAAAATAAATTCCAGAAAATCACATTGTATAAATTATATAAATTTATTTGATTTTGCAGAGAGAAATAAGTATTTGTTCCCCTACCAACCATTAAGAGTTCTGGCCCCTACAGACCACTTAGATGCTCTTAATCAACTTGTTACCTGCATTAAATACAGCTGTCTTAAATTGTCACCTGTATAAATGACTCCTGTCTAGAGACTCAATTAATCAGTCAGACTCTAACCTCTACAACATGGGCGAGACCAAAGAGCTGTCTAAGGATGTCAGGGACAAGATTATAGGCCTGCACAAGGCTGGAATGGGCTACAAAACCATAAGGCCGGATACATATATCCAGCTTTTCACCGGTTTGATGGATGCGGCGCACAGCAGTACAGTATGATACAGTACAGTGGCAGCGCCGCAACTTCCGGGTCACACGCTCCGGTCACATGACAACATGTGACTGGCGCTTGTTGCGCTGCCAGTGTACTGTATACACTGTACTGGCGTGCGCCGCATCCGTCAAACCGGTGAAAAGACGGATATGTGTACCCGGCCTAAGTAAGACGCTGGGTGAGAAGGAGACAACTGTTGGTGGAATAGTAAGAATGCAAAATCTCACAATGTGATTTTCTGGATTTTATTTTTCATATTCGATCTCTCACTTTTAAAATTAACCTACCCTTAAAATTATAGACTGTTCATGTCTGTCAGTGGGCAAATTTACAAAATGAGCAAGGGATCAAATATTTATTTCCCGCACTGTATGCTCTGTATCACCAGACTTGCTGTTGCTTGATTGAACTTTACTTTAATATTAAACCACCGACAGCCAAAATCCATATATTAATTGCATATAAGCAACACTGAAATAGATGTACATGATCCAAAAGTATGCAGGGCAAAACCAAATACGAAAGAGTCAATCATTTTATTAAGTCATAAAATTCATAAAAGACATATATGTCGCAACTGATGCGTTTACCTGTACATACCTACGCTATTATGCTGAGTACACGGCAGGTTTACCAGGTATACTCTAACTGTGCAAGGTACTTTCAGGTATTGTCTCCAGCTGTTCCTCCTTAAAGAGGTTGTCCACTACTTTAACATTAATGGCCTATCTGCTCCTGGTGTTGGCAGCGGCCAGAACTGCTAAACTACGGAGCTGTGCAGCTATGTCAATTCTATAGTGGTCATGAGTATTGCAAATCTGCACCCTATTCAAATAAATATGTGTGCAGTACCCGGCAGCGGCCACTATTTGTCAATGGATCTAGACTGTGTAGCTCTGGAACTTAGTGTTTCCGACCGCCGCTTACACCGAGAACAGCTGATCTGTGGAGGATGTCGGATGTTGGACCCCGGCCGATCAGAAATTGATGATCATCAATGTTAAAGTAGTGGATAACCTCTTTAAAGTGAATCTATCACCAGGTTTTTGCTGCCTCATTTGAGAGCAGCATAATATAGAAACAGAGACCCCGATTCCAGCGGTGTCACTTATTGAGCTGTTTGCTTTCATTTTGATAAAATCCATGTATGTTTTCTCTGCTGCAGATCTAGCAGTTATACAGAGCTAGTGAATATGCTGGACTACCTGGCAGCACGCCAAGTAGGTCTCTAATGATAGTCTCCTGCTGATTAATCAGTGATTTTACCAAAACTAAACTAAGCAGCCCAGTAAGTGACACATCGCTCGAATCAGGGTCTCTTTTTTTTCATCATGCTGCTCTCAGATTAGGTGGAAAAAACCTGGTGACAGATTCCCTTTTAAGTCTTTTTCTAATTAATCATTTGTGTTATGTCTTGCTATTTTTATGACGTATTTTTTTTTTGGTTTCAAAAATGTTTTATTAACATATTTTAATACAGAAATAAACAACTTGTAACATTCCCCTTGCAGGGGGTTTGTGAGAAATGTTTGTCGTATACCATACAATGGATCAGGGCTGAGGAGAAAACATAAAACTAAGGCTGGCGCCACATGGGGATTACTGCGATCTCCTCGCATGACACTCGGCTTGCGCTGGCAGTACAGCAGAGCTGAGTGTCATGACAACTGAGGTCCGATCATGCGAGCGGACCTCAGCTTCGGGGGGCGGGCCGGCACTGAGAAGGGGTGGGCCGGCACTGAGGAGGGGAGCGATTTAACTCCCTCTCTCCTCCTTTGCTGGCTATTGCCATTGTCGCCCTGCACTTGCGGTGTGCAGTGCGATTTTTCTCTCACCCCATAGACTTAAATGGGTGCGAGAGAAAACAGGATCGCATTACAGCTGCAGCATGCTGCGATTGTTTTCTCGGTCCGATTAGGGCTGAGAAAATAATCGCTCATATGCGCTGACACACAGGCTAATATTGGTCCGAGTGGAATGCGATTTTTTTATCGCACTACACTCAAATTCATTTTCATGCCGTGTGGCTTAGGCTTAAGTGTCAGAATAATTCTTTACGTTCGTTAGAATTAATGATATTTTAATCAGTGATAGCAGATAACATGAAAGAAACATTTTAACAAGGAGTATTATACCATGTGACTTTAATGTGATGGATGCAGCGCTTGATTCAGATGTGGGTCTGAATAGATCTCTATCCACGGGTTCCAACTGTCATAGAAAGGCTCTAAAGTATCTGCTCTTGTTGCCTCTATTCGTTCATATAACATGTAACACTGATTCTATCGTTAACCATGGAGAATGACAGAGTTGGACTTTTTCATTTTAATGCCATGTGAATTCTGGAGGCCATGGTAATTTAATTAAGGAGAGGGAAGGTTCTATTAGAGATTCCAAGATGTTTAACCACGAAAAGCAAGACAGATGGATCGAGTTGGATGGATCTTCCTACAATATTTATAATTAGGCAACTGATACTTTGCCAGAAAGCTTTTACTTGTGGGCAGAGCCGCCAAATGTGCTTCATCTCCCCTGGAGTATAACAGCCTCCAAAACACCTATATGTCGTATTAGGAAATATTTTATGTAATTTTCCTGGAACATAATAAGCTCTGTGAAGAATTGTGACATATTTATTTTTTATACTTTTTATTACTTCATAAAATGATTCACTAAAGGACACAGAAAGAAGAGAGCCCCTGTGCAAGAACAATATATGGGTAATCCACGAAAGCAGAAGAAGTGGCACAATGCACGATGTAGCTCAAAAATCTTGTTTATTCCAAAGTGTGCGATAAAACTGCGGGAAGGAAGCCAGGTGCCTTTACGGACGACGGCCATTTAGTGTGTGCTTGCACCTCTACGGATCCATGGCTACATTGTGGGTTGTGCCGCTTCTTCTGCTTTTGTGGATTACTTATTGGACACTTACTTTTGTTGCAAGACGAGCACCCCCTGCCAGTGTTTTATTTGGAGTACCTGACCAGACTCTCTCCTCAACAACACCTGTTAAGGTAATGTGCGGTGGTGCAGGACCATAATTTCTTTTCTTCAAGAACAATATATGGGTCCTTTCCAGTCCAAGAGCTCCTCATACTGCACAATTTCACCTGCTTTGGAGGTAGAAATGGGCCCCCTGACCTCTTGGACCCTTGTGTGATCTCCAAGGTTTCACAAATGTAATGTCCGCCCGTGAAGTTGTTGCATTCTTTTGGATTATGTGTTTGTTTACTTAAATATTGTACAATACTCGCACATACCTTTGTATCCTAGTATGGACACCGTGATAGTAAGTAAGGCACAAAGAATGTATAGTAGTATGATTGAAAATTTCAATGCCCAGTTATTTTTGCACTTCGTACACTGGGTTCCTTCTTGTATACCTGTAAAAACAAAATGAATAACTATTTATAGAAGCATATGACCTATAATTAGAAGGATGTTCCACAGGGTAATCCATAAAGAGCCTCGGAATATAACAACAATAATATTACCCAACAAAGAGATTCAGGAACACTTAAGGTGGCTATAAGAATATTTGATAATATAATAGAATAAATACCACAAAAGGTTTTGTGATGTACTTGTGGTATTTATTCTATTATATTATCAAATATTCAAATATTCTTATAGCCGTCTTGCGATTTTCCGTCTTCCCTTGCACATTCTTGATCCTTTGTGATTTTAACCATTTCTGTGTTTGTTTTGTTTTTAATCAATAAAATGATATTTTTGCACCTTTAACCCCTTAGTGACGGAGCTAAGTTTCACCTTAATGACCAGACCAAATTTTGCAATTCTGACCAGTGTCACTTCATGAGGTTATAACTCTGGAACGCTTCAACGGATCCTGGTGATTCTGAGATTGTTTTTTGTCACATATTGGACTTCATGTTAGTACCAAATTTAGGACAATATTTTTTGCGTTTATTTATGAAAAAAATTGAATTTTGGCAAAAATTTTGAAAATTTAGCAATTTTCAACTTTTGAATTTTTATACCGTTAAACCAGAGATTTCTGTGACACAAAATAGTTAATAAATAACATTTCCCACATGTCTACTTTACATCAGCACAATTTTGGAAACAAAATTTTTTTTGTTAGGAAGTTAGAAGAGTTCAAAGTTTATCAGCAATTTCCCATTTTTACATCAAAATTTACAAAACCATTTTTTTAGGGACCACATCACATTTGAAGTGACTTTGAGGGGCTTAGGTGACAGAAAATACCCAAAAGTAACAGAATTCTAAAAACTGCGCCCCCCAAAGTACTCAAAACCACATTCAAGAAGTTTATTAACCCTTCAGGTGCTTCACATGAACAAAAGCAATGTGGAATGAAAAAAAAGCAAAAATTAAATTTTACCTAAAAATGTTGCTCTAACCCAAATTTATTCACTTTTAGAAGAAATAACATAACAAAATGGACCCCAAAACTTGTTACCCACTTTCTTATGAACGCGCCAATACCCCACATGTGGTCAGAAACCTCTGTTTGGACAAATGGGAGGGCTCGGAACAGAAGGAGCAATATTTGAATTTTGGAAAGCAAATTTGGCTGAAATAGATTGCGGGCACCATGTTGCATTTACAGGTCCGCTATGGTACCTAAACAGAAGAAACCCCTCACAAGTAATACCATTTTGGAAACTAGACCCCTCAAGGCTTCTATCTAGGGGTATAGTGAGCATTTTGGATCCACAGGTACTTCACAGATTTTGTTATTGTTACGTTGTCATATTGAACATTTTAATCAATTTCTCAAAAATGTTGCTTTAGCATTCATTTTTTTACTTTTTTAAGAGGTAATACCAAAACTTTGACCTCAAGGTTTGTTACTCACTTTTTTATGAGCGCGGTGATACCTCACATGTGGTCTGAAACCTTTGTTTGGACAAATGGGAGGGCTTGGAACGGAAGGAACAATATTTGAATTTTGGAAAGGAAATTTGGCTGAAAAAGATTGCGGGCACCATGTCGCATTTGGAGGTCCCCTAAGGTACCTAAACAGCAGAAACCCCGCACAAGTGACCCCATTTTGGAAACTAGGCCCCTCAAGGAATTTATCTAGAACTTTGGTGAGTACCCTGAACCCCCAGGTGCTTCACAGAATTTTATAACGTTGAGCCATGAAAAAAAAAAAAAAAAAAAATTACCACAAAATTGTTATTTCAACCAGGTAGCTTTTTATTTTACAAGAGTAAAAGGAAAAAATTCAGCATAACATTTATTATGCAATTTCTCCTGAGTTTGGCGATACCTTATATGTGGTGGAAATCAACTGTTTGGGCGCATGGCAGGGCTCGGAAGGGAAGGAGTGCCATTTGACTGCAAAATTGGCTGGAATCAATAGCGGACACCATGTTGCATTTGGAGAGCCCCTGAGGTGCCTATACAGTGAAGCTCCCCAACATGTGGCCCCATTTTGGAAAATAGACCCCAGAAGGAATTTATCTAGATGTTTGGCGAGTACCCTGAACCCTCAGGTACTTCACAGAAGTTTAGAATGTTGAGCTGTGAAAATAAAAAAATACATTTTTACCACAAAATTGTTATTTCAACCAGGTAGCTTTTTTTTTTACAAGTGTAAAAGGAAAAAATTCAGCATAAAATTTATTGTGAAATTTCTCCTGAGTTTGGCGATACCTTATATGTGGTGGAAATCAACTGTTTGGGTGCATGGCAGGGCTCGGAAGGGAAGGAGTGCCATTTGACTGCAAAATTAGCTGGAATCAATAGCGGACGCCATGTTGCATTTGGAGAGCCCCTGAGGTGCCTAAACAGTGGAGGTCCCCCACAAATGACCCCATTTTGGAAACAAGACACCTCAAGGCTTTTATCTAGGTGTATATTGAGCAGTTTGAATCCAAGAGTACTTCACAGAATTTGATAAGCTTAGGTTGCCATATTGAAAATTTTCATTTTTTTCACAAAAATGTTGCTTCAGCATCAAATCTCTTACTTTTTCAAGAGACAACAACAAACCGTGGACCCCACAGGTTATTATCCAATGTCTTATGAGCACAGGGATACCCCACATGTGGCCAAAAACCTCTGTTTGGATAAATGGGAGGGCTTGGAATGGAAAGAGCACCATTTGAATTCTGGAAAAGTTGAAATAAATTGCGGGCACCATGTCACATTTGCAGGGCCCCTTGGGTCCCTATACAGCAGAACCCCCCCCCCACAAGTGACCCCATTTTGGAAACTGGATTTTATTCAGGAGTATAGTAAGCATTTTGAATCCACAGGTACTTCACAAAAATGTTGCTGTAGCAACAAATATTCTCACTGTTAGGCTATGTGGCCATGATCCAGCGACACAGCGTCTAGTACACAGTGTTAGCCTTCCTGCAGAGATGTGAGTGTTGTCCACGGGAGAACGCAGCTGCCCATGCCCAGGATTTGGGTTCAAGCCGCTGTGGAGCTCTATGCTACCTGCAGAGAACACTCGTCTCCGCAGCATAAATTGACATGCTGAGGCTCGGGAAGCTGCGCCACACGTCAGTGTATGCTGCGGAGAAAAGAAGCACATTGGGCATGGGATTTCTAAAAATCCTTCCACTGTGCTTCTACTGCACAACGCAGCGCTATGGACGCAGGGAAAACACTCTGCGCCCAAAACGCTGCAAACCCCGATTGTGGGCACACAGCCTAAAATGCTACAATGGATGAATGGATAGATGTCAAACAAATATAACGTCCCATTCCCCTGCATATTCTAAGCTGGCGCCCTTTAGTGCCTTTCATGTGGCACTAAAGGGTGCCTAGCCTTGTATTTAGCCCCCCCAAAAAATAATAATTAAAATAAACGACGTGGGGTCCCCCCTATTTTTGATAGCCAGCTAGGGTAAAGCAGACAGCTGTAGCCTGCAAACCACAGCTGACAGCTTCACCTTGGCTGGTGATCAATTTGGAGGGCTCCCCAGGCGTTTTTTAAAAAAAAAAACAAAACGTGGGGTCCCCCCCAAATTAGATCACCAGCCAAGGTGAAGCGGACAGCTGGGGTCTGGTATTCTCAGGGTGGGAAGAGCCATGGTTATTGGACTCTTCCCAGCCTAAAAATAGCAGGCCGCAGCCGCACCAGAAGTGGCGCATCCATTAGATGCGCCAATCCTGCCGCTTCGCTCCAGCTCATCCCGCGCCCTGGTGCGGTGGCAGACGGGGTAATATATGGGGTTGATACCAGCTGTAATGTCACCTGGCATCAAGCCCTGGGGTTAGTGATGTCACGGCATCTAAACAGATACCCGACATCACTAACCCAGTCAGTAATAGAAAAAAATAAAGACAAAAAAAAAATTATTTGAAAAAAAAACTCCCCGAAACATTCCTCTTTTACCAATTTATTGAAAATAAATAAATTTCGGTCGCTGTAATCCATTTTGGAGGTCCCTCGGCGACTCTGGACCTTCTAGAATATGGGGGGCACGTTCAGGGAACGTATCCCCCATTTTCTGGAAGAGCAAGCTCTCCATGAGCAGTGTGGGTGCAGTAATCTGAGAATACTGCACTCACACTGCCCCGGTCCAACCTAGGGCAGAGTGACCTGCAGTAACCTCATTCTAGAATATGAGGGGCACGCTCACAGAACGTACCCCCCCATTTTCTAGAACAGCAGTCTCTCCATGTGAGGAGTGTGGCTGGAGATTACTGCACTCACTCTCCCCTGGTCCACAGTGGAGCAGCCTGTGCAGCAGCGACGTCAGCGTCCCTGCTTGCAGGGATCCAGCTGATAGCCGCTGTCTGCGCATGCGCCGCCAGCTTTCAAGAAGGAGGCGGCGTGATCGCGGGGACGGAGCACCAGCAGCCAGGTAACGTAAAACCGGGGGCTGGAGGGGGTGACGGGGGGGGTGACGGCGGGACCTGGGGACAACTTTCTGCCGCATGTGACGTGTCACATGCGGCAGAAAGAGCAGGATGAATGCGGCTGCGCGCCGCCATCTTCCACGCTCCGGAGGGGGAGGGGGGGGCGGCTCTGGAGAACCGGAGGGGCTCCGGGGACCAGAGATCTCCGGTGGACCGGAGGAGGGGTCAGGGGGAGGACATTTCCCTCCGATCTGAAATGTTTGATCATTTCAGATCGGAGGGAAATGAATGCAGAGCCGGCGCCGGCGGGAGTTTTCAGCGCGCGTCGGCGCCATCTTGGATTTTCCGGAGGGGGGGGGTGTTGGATAGATTTCTCCGCTACCGGGGGCTTTGGGGGCACTAAGGGCTCATATTTATTTCTCATCTGACATGTTTGATAACGTCAGATGAGAAATAAATCAATTTTACCGGCCATTTATTTTTTTTTAATGTTGTCACCGATATACGGTATATACCGGCGATCGCATTAACGGGGTCCAGAAAAAAACACTCCGATTCATAATCTGGGGGGTCTCAGCTACCCCCGGTAGCTGAAACCCCCGAGATTTTCGGTCGCTGGGGGGCGCTACAGGGTTTTTTCGGGCCGCCGCTTTAAAGCGGCGGAACAGAATAAGTACCCTGTTTTGCCGCCGCTTTAAGTCGTACGGCCGTCGTTATGAGGTTAAAGGGTGCTTTACACGCTGCGACATCGCTAGCGATTGCTAGCGATGTCGCGAGCGATAGCACCCGCCCCCGTCGTTCGTGTGACATGTGGTGATCGCTGCCGTAGCATCACACGCACATACCTGTTCAGCGACGTCGCTGTTGCTGCCGAACAATCCCTCCTTCAAGGGGGAGGTGCGTTCGGCGTCACTGCGGCATCACAAAATGGCCGCCCAATAAAAGAGGAGGGGAGGAGATGAGCGGCCGGAACATGCCGCCCACATCCTTCCTTCCTCCTTTCCGATGGACGCAGGTAGGATGATGTTCATCGTTCCTGCGGTGTCACACATAGCGATGTGTGGTGCCACAGGAAAGATGAACAACCTGCAGAATGAAACATCAACGACATTATGATTTGGAGCGACGTGTCAACGATCAACGATTTTTGCCGTTTTTGCGATCGTTGATCGTCGCTTCTAGCTGTCACACGCTGCGATGTTGCTAATGATGCCGGATGTGCGTCACAAACACCGTGACCCTGACGATATATCGTTAGCGATGTTGCAGCGTGTAAAGCACCCTTAAGCCTTTCTTAACATCTTTGTTGGGTAATATTTATAGAAGCATAACGTAAAAGCTTTAACATCAAACAACATGATTTCGGAAGCATCTAAAAGGGGTTTTCTACTTTGAGGCACTGATATTAAGAATCATTCATGTGTGCCTTGGGGAGTTCCACTTTTGAGACCCCGAACATTGGGGTATTACGGTCTCTTGGCCAAATTCTGTCATTTGAGATGTCCACTTTTCTGACATGAATGGTGCAAAAGTTTTATTTATAAAAAAAAAAAACAGGCAGGGAAATGTTTTACCTCACAAAAAGAATAAGCTATGTTTGATTGACAGGTGCAACAAGCGTGGGAATATGTGGGTTGGGTTTTGCTATCTATTCCCGCCCCTGTCTGGCCTCTGTAGATGTTAGACTGTATGGGCTGCATTTCGAACATGCCCCTATCACGTGACAGAAATGACTCATACTTTGAAGGAGCCCATACAGTCTAGCATCTACCAAGGCCAGACAGGCAGACCAGGGCAGGAATAGATAGCAAAACCCTACCCACATATTCCCTTCCTGTTGCACCTGTTAAATAGCAGTGCATTGCTGGAACTTTCCTTGCACATATTTCTGAAATAGAACATCCAATCTCAGAACAAAAGGTATGCTTACATTCAGCATCCTGGAGCCAGTATAGCACTGGCTTTACTTTATATATGAAAATCCTGATGTTTGGTCCTCTTTAAGCACATCAAATTGTGGAAATTATTATTATTATTCCAAGATCTATTGATTAAAATCCACTTTAAAATAACTTAGTTTGTGAGAAAACCCCTTTAAAGGGAATCTGTCACCAGGTTTTTACCACCAAATCTGAGAGCAGCATAATGTAGATATAGAGACCCTGATTACAATGATGTGTTACTTTCTTGGCTGCTTAGTGTAGTTTTAATAAAATCATAATTTTATTAGCAGGAAATTATCACTAGGGTGTAGAATACCTGCTGCAAGTAGTCCTCCATATGTGTAAGCTCTGTATGATCCCACCCTCACCATTGATTGGCAGGTTTCTGTGTACTCTGTAGAAAGGCAGAAAGCTGCCAATCAGTAATGTGGGCGGAGCTATACAGAACTAAAAATTCAGACACCTGATAGATCTGCTGCAGATAAAATAGGGATTTTATGAATATGACAGCAAGCAGCCAAGTAAGTGACACATTGCTGGAATCATGGTCTCTGCCCCTACATTATCTTGCACTCTGGTTGTCTTAAAGGAAGTATAGCACCAGGTTTTTGCTACACCATCTCTTAAACTGGAATGTGGCTTATAAGGTTGTAAACGTGCCTGGGGCTTTGCTCTCCTCACTCTGGCACCCTACAGACTACAGTGGTGTGTGTGTGTGTGTGTGTGGGGAAGTGTTCTCCTTTCTAACATGTACCTCTAGGCACGAGGCCTCCTGCTTCTCTCCACTATCACCTAGTGTGGTACTGTTTAGGATCGTTTAGACAGAGACTCCACAACAGCGTTTAAAAACTTGTTAAACTTTACTTGCAAATAACTTGAAACTCAGTTTTTTACAAGGCATTGTCCGTCCGTTCTCACTCTTACATAGACTGGTTCTTCAAGATGGGTATTAAACACTTCCTTATTCATTATCAATCACAGAAGCCGCCCCAGTATTAAGGGATATTTGTTGGTGCAGCACACTTTTACTACTACTGGTAATTAATCATACGGGTCCAGGTGTAACGTTATGACTGCTCACCTCTAGCACTGCGTTGCTACTTCTCAGGGTTGCTTATTGAGCCGGTGTCCTCGCGCTAATATCCCTCTCTTGGGGGGCCTTGTCACTCTCAAGGTCACCGTTTTCTGCTGGTGACCAGTGTCTTTGCACTGTTTTGACACCCTCTTGTCAGTGTCCCTTAGCCGGGTGGCCTTGTCACACTCAAGGCCCCCGTTCTACGCTGGTCAACACTTTTTCCACACTGCTTACACATTCGCTGGTAGAGGTCCTCTTATCTGTCGCTTCTGAAAAGTTAAGGCCCTTTTACACGCAGTGATATCACTATCGATATTGCTATCGTGCGTACCCGCCCCCGTCGGTTGAGCGTCACAGGCAAATCGCTGCCCGTGCCACACAACCTCGCTAACACCCGTCACACATACTTACCTGCCTAGCGGCGTCGCTGTTGCCGGCAACCGCCTTCTTTCTAAGGGGGTGGTTCGTTCGGCGTCACAGCGACGTCACTAAGTGGCCGCCCAATAGAAGCGGAGATGAGCAGAACAAACATTCCACCCACCTCCTTCCTTCCTCATTACCGACGGCCGCAGGTGCGATGTTGTTCCTCGTTCCTGCGGTGTCACACATAGCGATGTGTGCTGCCGCAGGAACGACAAAGAACCTGCATCTTGCTACAGCAATGATATTTGGGAACTGGACAGCGTGTCAACGATCAACGATAAGGTAAGAAAAATTGCTCTTTAACGGTCATTCGTGCGTTTCACACGCAACGACGTCGCTAACAAGGCCGGATGTGCGTCACAAATTCCGTGACTCCATTGACATCGCGTTAGCGATGTCGTTGCGTGTACAGCGGCCTTTAACCTTACATTCTTATCCTGGTCTTATGTTCTCCTACTACTGCCTCTCTGCTTGTATTTCTCTCTCTCTCCTTACTAGAGATGAGCGAACCGGTCCCGGTTCGGCTCGAGGTCGGTTCGCCGAACGGAGGTCCCGTTCGAGTTCGGCTCGTCGAACGTTCGACGAACCGAACTCGAACTGCATAGGAAACAATGGCAGGCAATCACAAACACAGTAAAACACCTAGAAAACACACTCAAAGGTGTCCAAAAGGTGACAAACAACTCAAACACATGGGAAAGTGACAAGGACATATACTCATGCGAAAACAAAACAGCTGGACAAGGAAAAAGAGGAGGACACACAGATATAGGCATGGCACGCCATTCTAAAATCATGTAAAACACCGCAAGGTGACTCCAAGCGTAGTCTCCCTTTTTTTCCAAAAATTGGGCCCCACACACACCCACCCATTCAGTGGCAGCAGTTGGGCCCCAGTTGTACACTTCACAGCTAGATTTGCATCAAGCACATTCAAAAATACGCCATTCTTATCCGTCCCCAGGATGACACCGGGGTAGGTAGATAAAGTCTTTGCTGACCCATGACTTGTTCATCTTGGCTTCTTTTAAAAACAATGTAAGCAAGGGTTACTCCAAGCGGAGTCTCCCTTTTTTCCAAAAATTGGGCCACACAGACACCCACCCCATCAGTGGCAGCACTTGGGCCCTAGTTGCAAACAGGATGTTTTGATTTGCATCAAGCACATTCAAAAATACGCCATAATTAACCATCCCCAGGATGACACCGGGGTAGGTAGCAAAGTCTTTCCTGATCCCAGCTCTGTTCATCTTGGCTTCTTTTAAAAACACAGCAAGCAAGGGTTACTCCAAGCGGAGTCTCCCTTTTTTCCAAAAATTGGGCCACACAGACACCCACCCCATCAGTGGCAGCACTTGGGCCCTAGTTGCAAACAGGATGTTTTGATTTGCATCAAGCACATTCAAAAATACGCCATTCTTATCCGTCCCCAGGATGACACCGGGGTAGGTAGATAAAGTCTTTGCTGACCCATGACTTGTTCATCTTGGCTTTTTTTAAAAACAATGTAAGCAAGGGTTACTCCAAGCGGAGTCTCCCTTTTTTTCCAAAAATTGTGCCCCACACACACCCACCCATTCAGTGGCAGCACTTGTGCCCTAGTTGTACACTTCACAGCTAGATTTGCATCAAGCACATTCAAAAATACGCCATTCTTATCCGTCCCCAGGATGACACCGGGGTAGGTAGCAAAGTCTTTCCTGATCCCAGCTCTGTTCATCTTGGCTTCTTTTAAAAACAATGTAAGCAAGGGTTACTCCAAGCGGAGTCTCCCTTTTTTCCAAAAATTGGGCCACACAGACACCCACCCCATCAGTGGCAGCACTTGGGCCCTAGTTGCAAACAGGATGTTTTGATTTGCATCAAGCACATTCAAAATCAACAAGCATTTACTCTCCCCAGGATGACACAGGGGTAGTAAATTCCTTCTGGATCCATGACTTGTTCATTTGGATGAACGTCAGTCTGTCCACATTGTCACTGGACAGACGCGTGCGCTTATCTGTCAGCACACACCCAGCAGCACTGAATACACGTTCAGAGACAACGCTGGCAGCTGGACACGACAAAATCTCCAAGGCGTAAGTTGCGAGCTCTGGCCATTTTTCTAGGTTTGAAGCCCAAAAGGAGCAAGGCTCCATTTGCAAAGTCATGGCATCGATGTTCATTTGGAGATACTCCTGTATCATCCTCTCCAGCCGTTGAGTATGTGTCAGACTTGTTGTCTCTGGTGGCCTTGCAAAAGAGGGTCTAAAAAAATTATGAAAAGATTCCATAAAATTGCTGTTACCAGCACCAGATACGGTCCTACTGGTACGGGTAGACTGTTGAAGATGACGAGACCGTCCCATGTTTGTCAAGTTACAACTGGGAGATTCCCTCCCTGCACCTGCACGGTTGTTTGGTGGAAAAGCCGAGCTAAGATCGAGTAACAGCTTCTGCTGATACTCCTGCATACGTGCGTCCCTTTCTATGGCTGGAATTATGTCACAAAATTTGGACTTGTACCGGGGATCTAATAGTGTGGCAATCCAGTAGTCATCATCACTTCTAATTTTGACAATACGACTGTCATGTTGGAGGTAGTGCAACAAAAAGGCACTCATGTGTCTTGCGCAGCCATGCGGACCAAGTCCACGCTGTGTTTGTGGCATAGAGGTGCTACCCGTTCTTTCTTCCTCTGACATCTCCCCCCAACCTCTTTCAACTGAAATTTGACCAAGGTCTCCCTCATCCGCTGAGTCTTCCATGTCCATGGACAGTTCGTCCTCCATTTCTTCATGTTCTCCTGCACCTTGCTCAACATTTCGCCTGCTACTATGCGCCCTTGTCGATCCCTGTTCCCCATGGTCCCATGCCTGCTGCGTTGGTGATGATGAACGTCTGGACCTTGGTGATGTTGTTGTCCCTTGCACATATGAATCCTCCTGTAGTTCCTCCCCTTCATGTTGTCCCACCCCCTGACTCCGAATAGTGTTTAGCGTGTGCTCCAGCATGTAAATGACTGAAATCGTCATGCTGATAATGGCATTGTCAGCGCTAAACATATTCGTCGCCATGTCGAAACTGTGCAGAAGGGTGCATAGGTCCTTGATCTGAGACCACTCCATCAGGGTGATCTTCCCCACCTCTGCATCTCGTTGGCCCAGGCTATACGTCATGACGTATTGCACCAGGGCTCTGCGGTGCTGCCACAGTCGCTGTAACATGTGGAGAGTTGAATTCCAGCGTGTCGCCACATCGCATTTCAGGCGATGAACCGGCAGGCCGAAAGACTTCTGGAGCGATGCAAGTCGCTCTGCTGCGGCGCTTGAACGGCGGAAGTGAGCAGACAGTTTTCGTGCCCTGTTCAGAAGGCCATCTAGGCCGGGATAGTGTGTTAAAAATTGCTGGACGACAAGGTTCAACACGTGAGCCATACAAGGTACGTGTGTCACCTTGCCCAGGCGAAGGGCCGCACCCAGGTTTGCAGCATTGTCGCACACGGCCTTACCAGGCTGCAGGTTGAGTGGAGACAACCATTTATTAAACTCGGACCGCAGAGCTGACCACAACTCCTCAGCTGTGTGACTCTTATTCCCAAGACATGTCAAGCTAAAGACCGCCTGATGCCGTTGCGCTCTGCTGCCAGAATAGTAATGAGGCGTGCGTGATTCCTTCTGCGCAGTGAGAACGCTGGTGGCCTGACCAGGCAGGCTTGGGGCGGAGGTGGAGGACCCAGATGAGGTGGAGGATGCAGAAGCTGTGGCGGAACTTGGACAGACAGAGGATTGACATACAAGTCGTGGGGACGGCAAGACTTGTGCAGCAGACCCTTCACCATCTATCACCATAGTTACCCAGTGCCCAGTCAGCGACATGTAACGTCCCTGTCCATGCTTACTGGTCCAAGTATCGGTGGTGAAATGCACCCGTTCACACACAGAGTTTCTCAAGGAAGCGGTGATGTTGTGTGCGACATGCTGGTGTAGCGCGGGCACACCTTTCTTAGAGAAGTAGTGGCGACTAGGCATCTGGTACTGGGGCACAGCGACAGACATAAGGTCTCTAAAATCCTATGTGTCCACTAGGCGGAAAGGCAGCATTTCTGTAGCCAACAGCTTACAGAGGGATAGAGTCAACCTCTTAGCTTTGTCATGGGTCGGAGGAAGTGGCCTTTTATTTGACCACATCTGAGGGACAGAGATCTGGCTGCTGTGTGTAGACGGTGTTGAGTAGGGTGTCCCTGGAAAAATGCAGGTTTGTGAGGAAAGTGCAGGCGGAGACATGATGTTGCCTTCATCCAACGTTGGTGCTATCGATGTCTGAGAGAGCTGTACACACTCACTTGTTTCCCCTTCCAAACCAACTGACGACCTACCAAGCAAACTGCCTGTTGCGGTTACAGTGGTGGAAGTTGTGGGTGGAAAAACAGGTGTGACAGCTGTCCCCACAGTCCTAGAAGATGAAGATCGCGCGGATGCACTGGAAGGGGCGGGCGGTGGATGGTTCGCTCCGCTAGGCCGCATTGCAGCACAGTGAGCTTCCCACCGGGACCTATGATATTTATTCATGTGACGATTCATGGAAGAAGTTGTCAAACTGCTGAGGTTTTGACCTCTACTAAGAGAATCATGACAAATTTTACATATCACATGATTTGGGCGATCTTTTTCTATGTCAAAAAAGGACCAGGCTAGGCAAGGCTTAGAGGCCATGCGACCTGTTGATCCACCCCGAATAATGCTCATAGGCAGAGTGGTGGCTGAGGATGCAGTTGTAGACGTGCTACCAGTGCTCCGACTCTGTCCAGGAAGGCGCAAGGTAACTTCGTCGTCGGTTGCATCCTCCTCCACCGCCTCTGTTGACCTCCTCGAGTGCCTGACTGGGGGTTGACAGTAGGTGGGATCTAGAACTTCATCATCAATTGTTGTGTTTGCACTCCCCTCCCCCTCAGACCGAGCCTCTTCTTGCCCTGACCGAATATTTAAGTTGTCATCCCAATCGGGTATCTGCGTCTCATCTTCATCAGTATGTTCCTCATTGTCTATAACCACAGGTGTTACAGTTTGTGACAAAGGGTCAACATTATGCTCAGAAACTTGGTCCTCACAGCCTGAATCAGAGTCACAAAGGTTCTGGGCATCACTGCAGACCATTTCCTGTTCTGTACTCACTGTAGCTTGGGAGCAGACCTCTGATTCCCAGGCTATAGTGTGACTGAACAGCTCTGCAGACTCAGCCATCTCAGTTCCACCATACTGTGCAGGGCTGATGGAGACTTCAGAGCTGGGAGAAATCAAGTGTGATTGGGATGACAACTCAGAGGACTGGTGTTTTTTGGATGCGGTACTTGAAGTGGCTGAGAGGGCACTTGTTGGACCACTTGAGATCCATTCAAGCATTTTCCTTTTTTGCCCATCATCTACCTTTCTTCCTGTTGTTCGTGTCCGTAAAAAAGGGAGCACATCGGATTGTCCACGGTAAGTAGTAGACATCTTACTTTTGCTGGTAGATGGTCTATCTTCAGCAGATGATAATGGAGCTTTGCCACCTTCCCCACAGACAACACCTTTTTTGCCTTTTCCACCACGCCTCTTCCCCTTTCCACCAGCATCTGTCATTTTGCCACTCATGTTGATTGCGACAAGATTGTGGACTGAAAATGTGGTAGTAAAAATTGAGAGGTGGTGAAGATTGCAGTGGTGGTCTAGCTTTATTAACAGCAGACTAATAAAGAATAAATATCCCTGACAATGCAACTACGGCCCTTAAACTGGCAGCAAAAAAATGCTACTATAATGGCTTAGTTATGAGTTGGAGTGTGCAACGCAGGCAGATGCGCTCTGAAAATGTCTTTGCACTAGTGGGACTATAGCAAAGACCAATAGCCACGTATAGGATGCCACTAGGTACACTGAGTGTTTGCTAGTATAATGGCTTAGTTATGAGTTGGAGTGTGCAACGCAGGCAGATGCGCTCTGCAAATGTCTTTGCACTAGTGGGACTATAGCAAAGTCCAATAGCCACGTATAGGATGCCACTAGGTACACTGAGTGTTTGCTAGTATAATGGCTTAGTTATGAGTTGGAGTGTGCAACGCAGGCAGATGCGCTCTGCAAATGTCTTGGCACTAGTGGGACTATAGCAAAGTCTAATAGCCACGTATAGGATGCCACTAGGTACACTGAGTGTTTGCTAGTATAATGGCTTAGTTATGAGTTGGAGTGTGCAACGCAGGCAGATGCGCTCTGCAAATGTCTTGGCACTAGTGGGACTATAGCAAAGTCCAATAGCCACGTATAGGATGCCACTAGGTACACTGAGTGTTTGCTAGTATAATGGCTTAGTTATGAGTTGGAGTGTGCAACGCAGGCAGATGCGCTCTGCAAATGTCTTTGCACTAGTGGGACTATAGCAAAGTCCAATAGCCACGTATAGGATGCCACTAGGTACACTGAGTGTTTGCTAGTATAATGGCTTAGTTATGAGTTGGAGTGTGCAACGCAGGCAGATGCGCTCTGCAAATGTCTTTGCACTAGTGGGACTATAGCAAAGTCCAATAGCCACGTATAGGATGCCACTAGGTATACTGAGTGTTTGCTAGTATAATGGCTTAGTTATGAGTTGGAGTGTGCAACGCAGGCAGATGCGCTCTGCAAATGTCTTTGCACTAGTGGGACTATAGCAAAGTCCAATAGCCACGTATAGGATGCCACTAGGTACACTGAGTGTTTGCTAGTATAATGGCTTAGTTATGAGTTGGAGTGTGCAACGCAGGCAGATGCGCTCTGCAAATGTCTTTGCACTAGTGGGACTATAGCAAAGTCCAATAGCCACGTATAGGATGCCACTAGGTACACTGAGTGTTTGCTAGTATAATGGCTTAGTTATGAGTTGGAGTGTGCAACGCAGGCAGATGCGCTCTGCAAATGTCTTTGCACTAGTGGGACTATAGCAAAGTCCAATAGCCACGTATAGGATGCCACTAGGTACACTGAGTGTTTGCTAGTATAATGGCTTAGTTATGAGTTGGAGTGTGCAACGCAGGCAGATGCGCTCTGCAAATGTCTTGGCACTAGTGGGACTATAGCAAAGTCCAATAGCCACGTATAGGATGCCACTAGGTACACTGAGTGTTTGCTAGTATAATGGCTTAGTTATGAGTTGGAGTGTGCAACGCAGGCAGATGCGCTCTGCAAATGTCTTTGCACTAGTGGGACTATAGCAAAGTCCAATAGCCACGTATAGGATGCCACTAGGTACACTGAGTGTTTGCTAGTATAATGGCTTAGTTATGAGTTTTGGAGTGTGAAACGCAGGCAGATGCGCTCTGCAAATGTCTTTGCACTAGTGGGACTATAGCAAAGTCCAATAGCCACGTATAGGATGCCACTAGGTACACTGAGTGTTTGCTAGTAAAATTGCTTAGTTTAAAAAAGTTGGAGTGTGCAATGCAGGCAGACGTGCTCTGCAAATGTCTTTGCACTAGTGGGACTATAGCAAAGTCCAATAGCCACGTTTAGGATGCCACTAGGTACACTGAGTGTTTGCTAGTATAATGGCTTAGTTATAATGAGTTGGAGTGTGCAGAGGACAAGAGGGTACAGTGGCAGGATTGTGGTGCTCTGGGTAGAGGAATGGAAGCCTGCCTTTCTATTCCCTCCTAATGGTGAAATGCAGGGAGGAAATCCCTGACCTTGGCTACACAGACGCTGGCGCTGTTTTCAGGACCTGTCACCTTAACTCTGACCCTGCCGGTTTGAGCCCTTAAAAGGACTGCTATAAAGTGCTCTCCCTAAGCTGTCTAACGCTGTGTATGCAGCGCATACAGCTGTATCGGCTATAGGACTCAGGAGGACGGAGCTGCGACAGTGATGTCTGACACCAAAGACGCAGAAGGCAGATAATGGCGTCCTGGAAGAAAATGTCCGGTTTTATAATGCAGGGACATGTGACATGGACATCCTATCACACATGCCGTTGCTTCTCTGGCTCAAAGTCCACTTAGCTGTGTGTGTGTCTGGGATTGGCTGACATGCTGGCCCGCCCCACAAGACGCGCGCGCTTAGGGAAGGAAGACAAGAAAAAAAAAAAAAAATGGCGATCGCCATTATACAAACAGCAGTGATCTGAAGGCGCTGTTCACGCACACTATACACTGAAATGTCATAATAGTGTGATTCACAGAGTGACTTACACTATTACAGCAGAAACCAAGCTAGGATTTAGCTGTTTTTTTGCTGCTAGAACCGTTCTCGAACGTTTCTAGAACTATCGAGCTTTTGCAAAAAGCTCGAGTTCTAGTTCGATCTAGAACATGCCCCAAAATCACTCGAGCCTAGAACTGGAGAACCACGAACCGCGCTCAACTCTACTCCTTACACGCTACCCACTAACCAGGAATTACATCTCCTTATATCAGTTTCCTTAGCCCATCCCACTGTGGGCCGGCTCTGTAGTTAACCTCTGCTAACACTTTTCTTGAGTCTACATGAGCCTATACCACAGGGAACAGTGGCATCTGGTGGCTGTAAACCGTACTGCATGCCAGAAATGACTTTTTACACCACCATCTACACATGAAACGAGCAGTAAAATCAGCAATCAAGCCAACAATGTCTTCAGGAAGGGGGGTACACGACCTTAGGTCTCCCTCTTTTTGGAAAAATACTTTGTGTATTGTTTGGATGATGAAAGGTTAAACGCCCTCATTATAGGATAGTTACTAGATGTTAATAGTAATGAGGAGAGAGCTGATTTGACATAAAATACAGCACTGCATAATTTCCTTGGGTTTATAATGGAATACAATCTAATTATCATATAGCCGATATGATCCACACTGCATATGAGTCACGTAAGGTCACAAATTAATTGCGATGTGCATTGAATCTATAAGTGTATAGATCTAGGGCCCTGTATACACAGTAATAGACAGACCAAACAGCGAGTAAAGAAAGAAACTAATTATAATAATTAGTTACTGCTCCATAAATTACCGGTGCATAGAAAATGTGCTGCAATAGATTATGAATCAGTCATTGTTTTCTCTGACACAAATGAAGGACTGGGACTTGGAGCGAATTGAAAGTAATTCCAGCATGGTCGAAAATCATTACAGCAAGAATCACTGTGGCTGTTACTAGACCTTGATAGTACAGGTTAGTGCCAGGAGCTATCCACACTGATTAGTGCTGATGTCTGGTGGCTCATTGTGCACAATCGTCCTAGGATAATGCTGCCTGACAGTGTGAGACTTGGGAGACACAATTTATAATTACAGAATATAATTTCCTGACTTTCAAGCAATAGTCAACCTCCTTTAATAATATGCCTAGTACATCTAGATCAGAGGTGGGCAAAGTGCGGTCCACAGGCCACATCCGGCCTTCTGGCTGTTCCTATCCGTGCCGCAGACTAAGACAGCAGAAGTGCTGAAAAGTTTGGCCCATGAGCCATATAGTGCCCTCCCCGACCCGACATTGTTGCCTGATGCCTCACATCGGTGCCCGACATCACCACTAACCTAAGGGGTACTTTGCACGCTGCGACATCGCAAGCCGATGCTGCGATGCCGAGCGCGATAGTCCCCGCCCCCGTCGCAGCTGCGATATCCTTGTGATAGCTGCCGTAGCGAACATTATCGCTACGGCAGCTTCAGATGGACTCACCCACCCTGCGACGTCGCTGTTGCCGGCGACCCGCCTCCTTATAAAGGGGGCGGGTCGTGCGGCGTCACTGCGACGTCACACGGCAGGCGGCCAGTAGGAGCGGAGGGGCGGAGATGAGCGGGATGTAAACATCCCGCCCACCTCCTTCCTTCCGCATATCCTACGGAAGCCTCGGTGACGCCGGTAGATGTTCCTCGCTCCTGCGACTTCACACACAGTGATGTGTGCTGCCGCAGGAGCGAGGAACAACATCGGACCGTCGAGTCAGCGTAATTATGGATTACGCCGACGCTGCACCGATGATACCATTACGACGCTTTTGCGCTTGTTAATCGTATCATCTAGCCTTTACACACTACGATGTCGCATGCGAAGCCGGATGTGCGTCACTTTCAATTTGACCCCACCGACATCGCACCTGCGATGTCATAGTGTGCAAAGCCCGCCTAAGGCGGGCTTTGCACGTTGCGACATCGCAAGCTGATGCTGCGATGTCGTACGTGATAGTCCCCGCCCCCGTCGCAGGTACAATATCTTGTGATAGCTGGCGTAGCGAAAATTATCGCTACGCCAGCTTCACATGCACTCACCTGCCCTGCGACCGTCGCTCTGGCCGGTGACCCGCCTCCTTCCTAAGGGGGCGGGTCGTGCGGCATCATAGCGACGTCACACGGCAGGCGGCCAATAGCGGCGGAGGGGCGGAGATGAGCAGGATGTAAACATCCCGCCCACCTCGTTCCTTCCATAGAGCCGCCAGCGGCAGGTAGGAGATGCTCCTCGCTCCTGCGGCTTCATACACAGTGATGTGTGCTGCCGCAGGAACGAGGAACTACATCGTACCTGTCGCTGCACCGGCATTATGGAAATGTCAGTGAATGCACCGATGATACGATAACGACGCTTTTGCGCTCGTTCATCGTATCAGCTAGCATTTACACACTACGATGTCGAAAGTGACGCCGGATGTGCGTCACTTTCGATTTGAC
The DNA here is from genome assembly GCF_048569485.1 of Anomaloglossus baeobatrachus. NCBI lineage: Eukaryota > Metazoa > Chordata > Amphibia > Anura > Aromobatidae > Anomaloglossus > Anomaloglossus baeobatrachus. Next base: position 166,810,963 of record NC_134358.1, read on the forward strand.
CCCACCGACATCGCACGTGCGATGTCGCAACGTGCAAAGCCGCCCTAAGGATGCGGATAGCAGTGTATATATCGGTGGAAGAGTGGGCCGCACATCACATCAGCGTGTCTGCTGTTCGAATAGTCAGTGCATTAGAGACTGGAACAGAGCGCCGAGGGAAACAGGAGTAAGGGGAGTATGTTTTTTTTTTTTTATGTGTATAGCAGGAGTGTATATATAGAGGAGGGTTTATGGGCTAATAATGTATTTAGGGGGCTCATGCTGTATATAGGAGGCTATGAGAGGAGTCACACCGTGTATAGGGGATTATGTGAGGGCTCATACATTATACAGGGGATTATGTGGGGGGCAATACTGTATATAACGGACTGTGTGGAAGCTCATTAGTATAAAGGGGGACTGTGTAGGGGCTGTGTGAGGGCTTATCCTGTATACAGGGGCTATGTGATGGCTCATCTTGTAAATAGAACTGTGTATGGGCTCATACTGTATATAGGTGATTGTGTGGGCTTATACTGAATATAGTGGCAATATGAGAGCATATACTGTATATAGGGAATCTTTGTGTGGGATCATACTGTATATAGGGGGCAGTGTGTGGGCTCATACGCTGTATAGTGGGGATCTGTATGGGCTCATATGGTATATAGTGGGGTTGTCAGCAGAATGAATAATGCTCAATATTAAGTAATACAAATAAAATAATAATTATAATTAATAGGTTAGTAGTATTAAGTATAATTTATTAAAGCCTATTGCTGCTGCCCTCCACAACAGTCATAGTCTCTCATGTGGCCCCCGGGAAAATTAAATGCCCACCCCTGATGTAGACAACCTCTTCAATTATTTCCATTTTTGTGCAAGATAATTTTACTGTAAACCCTCATGTTAACACGTATTTATTTTTTTTTCTCCTTCCGGTGTTCCTAAATTTAGCTTGATATACAAGCAACTTCAGTATCTGAAATAAACTTAGGGAGTCATCTGTTTGTGCTTAGTTTAGTGAGTTGTATAATTTCACAGCTCATGTAATACTTTGTTTATTACAGAGAATCATTCTTCTCTGTAGCCTGTATAATGGCATTCACTTGGTACTATGGGAATACAAGCGATACATGTAGCGTCCATAGCAGCTGGTGGCTGACGCAGTCTACTCAGATTCAATATCATCTTTATTGTAGGCAAAAGGAAGCACTGTACAAAAGATCTGATACATTTCATTGCTACCAAAGCTACGATTACTGCTGAAGTAAATAACTCATTTGTTATTGTCGCATTGGCCCATCTCTTACTTTGGTATGATGTCCGCTGACGTCTGATCATTTGTGCTTGGATATGTGTAAAGAACTCTTTGCTAACTTCTAATTTTTTACCTATAGGGTATGCCATCTCTTGGAACCAGAAACAAACCTTTCACAGGTGACGTGGTGGTTTAGTAGCTTTTTATTAAGATCTGATCAATTCTAAAGCGGTACTCCAGGAAGAAGAAAAATTATTCTAATGGCCTTACCCACATAGATTATGAAGATGAGATCCATAGTGTTGTTTCCCATCCTCACAGTACCTGTTATACAGTGTAAGGCTAGTTTCACACTTGCGATGAACGGCATCTGTTGCATTGCGTTGTGTGACGGATGCAACGGATGCGTTGCATATAATGGTACAACGGATGCAACGGATCGTACAAAACAACGGAAAGCTTTTTTTTTTTTTTTTTTTCTTCTTTACAGTTTTACCGGCAGCAACTATTGTGAACGATCAGCTGATCACCCGGTGGCCGGGCGCTCAGCTGATCACTCTCGAAAGCCGGCGGCCGGGCGCTCAGCTGAGTGCTCTCACATGCCGGTGGCCGGGCGCTCAGCGGAGCGCTCTCACATGCCGGCGGCCGGGCGCTCAGCTGAACGTTCGTCCACCTAGAGACAAAATAAAGTTTATGTGATTTTAAAAAAAAAAAAAAGAGCATGCGCAGTGAAATCCTACGGATTACGCTGCTCAAAAAAACATTACATGCTGCGTTCCTTCCGCCCGACGCAGCGTCAAAATAACGACGCTGCATCGTCCAGCAGATGCAACGCTGACACTTGCTTTACAGTGCGTCGTCCATACAAGTCTATGGAGAATAGCGCAGTGCGTTAACGGACTGCGCTATTCTCCATAGTGACGGACTGCGCTGAACGCAAGTGTGAAAGTACCCTAACACTGCTGCTGCTTCTTGGTGCTCCTCCTCCCTTCTGGGACGTTACATCGCACATCTGCTCCCTGTTGCCAGTAGCTGCCAGACTACTGATAATATCTGATAACTTGCAGTCCTAGATCTTGAAGCATTGCTATGCCCCCAACTTGTCCCCTGATCTTGGACTATAGGAAAGCTGATATCATCAGGGGGCTGGCAGCAAATAGCAACAGGGCAACAGGATGCAGGCGATGCCCACTGTCGTGTGATGTAAATTCCCAAAAGGGAGGGGGAGCACCAAGGAGCAGCCCTAGTGTTACCTTGAATTACAGGTACTGTGAGGATGGGAAACAACACTATGGATCTTATCTTACATTTTATGAGGACATGGCCATTAGAATAATTTTTTATCTCCCCCAAAGTGCCCCTTTATAACAATAATTCCATTGGTATGAAAAACATGCAGAATAGACTGCATCATATGTCAGTAAGTTCCTCCATGGCCAGGATTACAGAGATACAGCTACCTCAAGCAGATCGATTTGAAGTTATTTTCAGTAAATTTTAGAATATTAAACTTTACACTGCACCAGCAAATACACGATTAAGCTTTTCTATCCGAGCCAATTGGCTACTGTAATGTATTTTGTAATATCCGCCACATCTGGTTCCCTCCTGAGCATTGCCCTTGACCTTATACTGGTCCATATGTTTGTATTACACTTCTCTTTTTATTAAATTCTGCTCTACTCTAGTCACAGATTTAAAGGAAGTCAAGTTTTTTCTTATTTTCATCCAAAAATGTAAAGAATGATATTTTATTTTAATTTTATGTTTTAAAAGCAATTGTCATACCTAGGCCTCAGGACCGGCTTCATAAGGAGGCGTGTAGGAGTCAGACACTCCTGATTCATTAACCCCTTCACCACCCGTCGATTCTTCCATTTTTCATTTTCATTTTTTCTCCCCTTCTTCCAAGAGCCATAACTTATTAGTTTTCCCATCGACATAGCGGAACGAGTTGTGCTTTTAAATGAAACCATTAATCTTACCATATAGTGTACTGGAAAACAGGAAAAAAAATCCAAGTGTGGTGAAACTGCAAAAAAAAGTGCAATTTTACATTTTTTTAATTTTTATTTACCATGTTCACTATATGGGAAAACTAACCTGACAGTATGATTCTTCAGGTCAGTTCGAGTTTGTAGACAATAAACATGTATAGTTTTATTTTTATTTAATTGGTGAAAAAAAATGCAGAAATTTGTCACCCCCCCCCCCCCCAAATGGCGCTTTTATCGCCATATTCCAAGAACTATAACATTTTCATTTTTCAAGATCCGGGGCTGTTTGATGGCTTATTTTTTTTGCCCTGAGCTGATGTTTTCACAAATACCATTTTTGGGTAGTTGCGATGTTTCGATCGCCTCTTATTGCATTTTAATGCAAAGTTGCGGCAGCCAAAAAAAACGTAATTGTGGAGTTTTAAATTTTTTTTTTCATTACTCTGTTTACTGATCAGGCTAATTAGTTTTTTATTTTGATAAATCGGGCATTTCTGAAAGCGGCAATACCAAATATGTGTATTTTTTTATTGTGTTATATTCAATGGGGAAAAAGAGGGTGATTTGAACTTTTGTGTTTTTTTTTATTTTTTATATTATTAACATTTTTTTCTTCACTTTTTATTGTTTTGACTAGTTCCTTTAGGGGACTTGAAGCCACGATCTTCAATTTCTCTGTACAAACGAAATGCTGGAAGTTTGTCATGACAGTGACAAGGGTCATCAGCTGATTCCTCATCAACGCCATGCGATCACATCAGTGGGAATGACACGCTCCCCTCTTGAGCATATTAGGTCCTGCTTTCAGAGATTGACAGCGAGATTTAACTAGTTAACAGTGGCGAGCGGATCTGCGATATGTCCGCCGCTGTTAGAGGCACATGTTGGCTGATCAGATCAGCCGATATGTGCAGAGAAAGATGTGGGCTCGGCGTGTGAGGCTGCATCAAAAAGAGAGACACGACCTATAACTTACCAGTACATTATAGGTCGTCAAGGCGTTAAGAAGAATATGCCTCTTAATTGATCAGAAGAGACTGAGGACTTATGTGCACCTCAGTGCACCACACCAAAAATCTTAGTCCAGGATTATGTTGGGGTCATTATAATATATGGAGGGCTATTTGAGGGTCATTATACTGTAGGCAAGCAATAGTTTACGACTGAACCCTAAGACTTTCATGGGGATGGACAAACCAGAGGAGATGCAAAACCAGAAATCCACAGTTCCCAAAACAGGCTAGCACTTGCTCTAGACCTGACCCCGATTTGTCCCTGCCTGACAGTGGAAATTGGCATCTTAAGATTACATGTCGCCCCAATCGCTTATGGCTGACCCTAAAGGCCGCTTCACACGCAATGACATCGCTAACGAGATATCCTTGGGGTCACGGAATTCGTGACTCACATCCGGTTAAGTGTCCTTAACTGCACCCTTAGCTATAAACCAAGTGTAACACAAAAACAGTGATAAACATAAATTAAGTGGATGGGGAGACACAGGGCAAGGAACATGCAAACACAGTTTTACAGGAATGATGGAATCCAATAAACCAAAAAGAATAACACAATACAGTGGGTACGGAAAGTATTCAGACCCCTTTACATTTTTCACTCTTTGTTTCATTGCAGCCATTTGGTAAATTCAAAAAAGTTCATTTTTTTCTCATTAATGTACACTCTGCACCCCATCTTGACAGAAAAAAAACCCCTGAAATGTTTGCAAATGTATTAAACAAGAAAAACTGAAATTACACATGGTCATAAGTATTCAGACCCTTTGCTCAGACACTCATATTTAAGTCACATGCTGTCCATTTCCTTGTGATCTTCCTTGAGATGGTTCTACTCCTTCATTGGAGTCCAGCTGTGTTTAATTAAACTGATGGGACTTGATTTGGAAAAGCACACACCTGTCTATTTAAGACCTCACAGCTCACAGTGCTTGTCAGACCAAGTGAGAATCATGAGGTCAAAGGAACTGTCCAAGGAGCTCAGAGACAGAATTGTGGCAAGGCACAGATCTGGCCAAGGTTACAAAAGAATTTCTGCAGTATTCAAAGTTCTTAAGTGCACAGTGGCCTCCATAATTCTTATATGGAAGAAGTTTGGGACCACCAGAACTCTTCCTAGACCTGGCTGTCCAGCCAAACTAACCAATTGTAGGAGAAGAGCCTTGGTGAGAGCGGTAAAGAAGAACCCCAAGATCAATGTGGCTGAGCTCCAGAGATGCAGTAGGGAGATTGGATAAAGTTCCACAAAGTCAATTATCACTGCAGCCCTCCACCAGTCGGGCCTTTATGACAGAGTGGCCCGACGGAAGCCTCTCCTCAGTGCAAGACATGTGAAAGCTGGCATAGAGTTTGCAAAAAAACACATGAAGGACTCCCAGACTATGAGAAATAAAATTCTCTGGTCTGATGAGACGAAGATAGAACTTTTTAGTGATAATTCTAAGCGATATTTGTGAAGAAGACCAGGCACTGCTCATCACCTGCCCAATACAATCCCAACAGTGAAACATGGTGGTGGCAGCATCATGCTATGGGGGTGTTTTTCAGCTGCAGGGACAGGACAACTGGTTGCAATTGAAGGAAAGACACATGTAGCAAAGTACAGAGATATCCTGGAAGAAGTGCTCTGGACCTCAGACTTGGCCGAAGGTTCACCTTCCAACAAGACAAAGTGTGAAAAACATGTTGCATCATTCCCAAGAAGACTCATAGCTGTACTAGCTCAAAAGGGTGCTTCTACTCAATACTGAGCAAAAGGTCTGAATACTTCTGACCATGTGATATTTCAGTTTTTCTTGTTTAATAAATTTGCAAAAATTTCTACATTTCTGTTTTTTTTTCTGTCAAGATGTGGTGCAGAGTGTACATTAAGGCTATGTTGACACACTGCATCTTTTACTGTGTTTTTAGTGCATTTTTTACATCACAAAGATGCACCCAAATACATGTGTTTCCTTCTCCCAGCAAAGTCTATGAGATTTCTATTTTGCTGTCCGCACAGTGCATATTTTTTTGTCTGCATCTTGGCAGCATTTTTGAAGACGCAACCAAGATTCAGCATATAAATTCTTTTTGCGTCTTGTCCCTGCGTTTCGGAGAACTGGCAGATCAATACCCCACTGACTCAGGGTCGGTGAGGGATTGATCCCTGGTATCTGGCTAGATGCAGGTTTCCATAAAGTCAATGGAGACAATCTGGCGCAAAAAGGTAGGAGCAAGCGCTTCATACTTACCGAATCACCGGCGCGGCTGTCTCCCTGCTCCCGCAGCTGGTTATCCACTTCCCAGGCCACTCATTACCTTCATTGAATATGCACTGCTTCTCCCACCCTCTGTGATTGGTTGCAGTCAGACGAGCCCCCACCCTGAGTGACAGCATGTGTGACTGCAACCAATCACTGACACTGGGGGCGAGTCTATATTGTACAGTAAAATAAATAAATTTAAAAAAATTGACGTAGGATCCCCCCATATTTTGATACCAGCACAGATGAATCCCAATAGCTAGGGGCTGGTATTCTCAGGCTGGGTATATCCATGGTTATTGGACACCCTCCAGCCTAAAAATATCTGCCAGCAGCTGCCCAGAATTGCCACATCCATTAGATACGACAGTCCCTTCACTTTAATCGGCTCTTCCCATTTTGCCCTGGTGTGGTGGCAATCGGTGTAATAAGGCGTTAATAACAGCCCACAGCTGCCACTAAGTCCTACTCGAGACACCCCCATCACTAATCTATAAGTTAAATTAAATAAACACAAAAATAATGCTTAATTTTGAATAAAAGACAAAAAAGCACCCTCTTTCACAATTTTATTAACCCCAACACAACCCTCAAGGTCTGACATAATCCACACAAGGTCCCACAACGCTTCCAGCACTGCTGCATATCTGAAGCTCACAGTGAGCCCCATAGAACAGGACTGCCCACTGTGAAGTTCAGGCTGCAACTGAAGTGAACTGCGCACTCAGCGGTGACGTCACTCACGTTACCCACGGCCACAGCATGGCCTACACCTGTCACAGCAAATCACCTGAGTAACGTCCCACTGATCGGGCGGCTCACTTCAGTCGCGGCCTGATTTGCGGTCACAGGTGGAAGACTCTAGCTGTGGCCACGGGTAACCTGAGTGATGTCACCACTTATCGCTCACTTCAGTTTCTGTGGAGCTCACAGCCGGCAGTCTTGTTCTATGGCGCTCGCTGTGAGCTTCAGATATGTAGCAGTGCTGGAAGCGTTGTGGGATCTCATGTGGATTACTTCAGACCTGAAGGGGTTTTTGGGGGTTAATAAAGTGGTGAAAGAGGGTGCATTTTTGTCTTTTATTTCAAATAAAGGATTTTTTGGGTGTTTGTGTTCATTTCATTCCACTTACAGATTAGTAATCGGGGGCGTCTCATAGATGCCTGCCATCACTAAGCTAAGGCTTAGTAGCAGCTGTGGGCTGTTATTAACCCCTTATTCACACATTCGCACCAGGGCAACAGGAAGAGCCAGAGCCAGAATTGGCGCATATTATGGATGCGCCACTTCTGGGGCGGCTGTGGGCTGCTATTGTTAGGCTGGAAAGTGGCAAATAACGATGGCCCATCCCACCCTAATAATATCAGCTCCTAGTTGTCTGCTGTACCTTGCCTGGTTTTAGAAAAATGGGGGGACCCCACTTTTTTTTTTTTTTAAATAAATCAAATGATAAATAAAAATGCGTGGGATCCCCTCTATTTTCATAACCAGCCAAGGTATAGCACACAGCTGAGGGTTGCAGCCTGCAGCTGCTGCTGTTCCTATGCTGGGTATGAAAAATGGGGGGTACTCCACATCATTGTTTTAACAAAAAAAAAAAAGAAAACAGCTGGGCAAGCTAGCTATTCCTCTATCAAGCTATTCTGTTATTTCTTTCTATCTATTCTATCTGTTCTTTCTTATTATCTATGCCATATGTTCTATCTTGTTTTATCTATTATCTATCCCTATTATCTATCTAATATCTATCTACTATCTATCTATTCTCTATTCATTTATTCTAGCTATCAATTATCCTTATATTGTTTCTCCTTTAAAAACACAATAACAAAAACGTAGCAAAATGCGGTGAAAACGCAGCAAAACGTCATAGGTTTTTTGGGCCACAAGCTTCATTTTCTGAGACCACAGGAAAAAGATGCAGTCAAGATGCACTCCAAAAAAAAAAGAAGATGCAGTGTGTGAACATAGCCTTATGAGAAAAAAAAAGAACTTTTTTGAATTTATTAAATGGCTGCAATGACACAAAGAGTGAAAAATTTAAAGAGGTCTGAATACTTTCCGTACCCACTGTACATAGAAACCCTCCCAAACCTAAATGAAACAAAATAGGAGATAAACTGGTAAGGGATTCACACACACAAACTGCAGGAAATAGCAAAAGCAATGTCTCAGTAACAAAACCTTAACCGAGGAGCTGGGACTTCACACAACCATCTATCCAGAAATATAGCCAGATTAAAAACATTGTACCTCATGTATGAGCTACAATGTGTTTTTCATCTTTCGCATTTCTTATGGATGTGTGGCGCCCCTGAGGCTTTCGTCGCCACAGGAACATTGCACCCCATCCAGCGGTGTGATGTCCCATTCTGGGTAAGGAAAGTAGTGAATGCCAGTCCCCAGGCAAATCTACACTCCACCCATTGTTAGGTACACACTGGGACCAGGGACAGTGGCAGAAACCCTCCCATGCTGCATGCTAGGAGGGGCCGTAAGACCCATCCCTGCTCCTATAGGGTACAGCTTAGCAACTGGGGAGGTGGGAGGAGCCACCAGAGAGCAGACAGGGAAAGGAAGGTCAAGTGTAGAGAGTGAGGAGTTGAAGTTGGAGAGGGAGGAAGGAGGAGGAGGTCTGCGGGAGGCAGACGAGAAGGAGAAGCAGAAAGAAAGCTCTAGTCAGACAGGAGCTAAGAGAAGAAAGTGACGCTTCCTGGTGAAGAACCTGGGACTCAGAGGGTCCAGGTGACACCAAGCAGAGGAAGAGAAGGGATTCCAGGGCCACAGAGAGCTTTTGAGCTGGTGGCCTGTTCCACAGGAACATCGGTGGAGGGATCAAGCTGCAACAGGGGACGGTCCCTAGAAACCGGAGGAGTGAAAAATCATCTCCAACAGTAAAAACCGAGGCCCAGGGAAAGTTGCAAACTCCCCGGGCCACAGCCCACAGCAAAACCTCTAGAAAGGGGGCAAATAACCGTCAGGCGAGCTCCCAGCCCGGAGGCTGTTGTGGGGGCCGAGCCAGGTCCATCCTACAAAGGCAAGGTTTAAGGAGACAGCTGCAGACAGAGACACTTGAGAGAAGGGTACCAGCTTTCATTCCAGCAATTACCCAGGATCGGCGGAGGTCCCTGACAGTGGGTCTGAGCAGTCCAGAGGCACCAGTGTGCTTAAGCCCAGGAAGTGTGAGTAAAGACCTTGGAATTGCACCCCCTGGTGTTGTCTCAGTTATTGTCGCCTGCATAGACTTCCACCACACCATAGACTCTCACGAGCACCAACTGTTGCCCCGGGGCACCGCTCCACCTGTGGGGAGCAAGACTATCCAAGCTGCCATACCATCAGCCCCGGAGGCCCCATACAGCAGCGGCGGCTTAATAGCCGCAAACCACAGGTGGCGTCACGACAACCATAAACTTTATTCACCAGCCATATTTAATTGACACCCACCAGGGCCACGGAGTCGGGCCCCGCCACCACTGACGACCCCCGGACTAGTCCGGCCCGGCACCGGGTGTCCCATAGCCCTGGGGTGGGCGAGTCAACTTTGGCGTCACGAACAGGATTTCGTGCCCGGTCCCACCGGGTACTGTGCGCCTGAAGAAACTGTGCTGAAGAGACTTTCCCTGTTTGAAAACCGCCGCCATTACAGCTTGCAAAGCGCGGGAAGAAGGGGGCGTGCCAGAAGAAAGGGCGCGAAGAGAAGCCCTGCCCCCTTGGTCTTGTCCGAGAAGCGCGAGGCAGTGCCCGCTATGCAGAGCGGAGGAAGGCAAAATGGCGCGCTAAGAAACTGACTGGCAGTTAATGCTGCTGTCTGGACGAAGAGAGAAAATGGCTCCTGTAAGCGGAGACCAGGGGGAGCTCACCTGGATCAGGCCTGTGACCGCCGCTGAGCTGGGGGCTGAGGTCGGAAGGATGGCTGACGGGATGAAGAAGCAGAGCGGACGGGAGACAGCCGTGTGGGGGAAGGAGATGGTGCTGGCCATGAGGAGTCTGCAGAAGTCTGTGCAGCGAGGCCTGCGTGGGGGTGATGCCCACGTCCATCCAGAGTCCACACCAGCGATGCCGATCCTGCTGCAGAGCATCTCCGGCCTAGATCTGGGTGAGTCCCATGCTGCCCCTGCCGGCGCGAGTTCCCCAACCCCTGCTGCCATGCCCGCGGTCTCTGGAGAGACGCCCGGCAAGGCGACGCCGATCCAGGCCGCAGCCACGCCAGGTGCGGCCCGCCAAGATTTTGCCGCCGGAGCGACGCCCATCCACACCGCAGCAGCGACGCCAAGCCCGGCCCGTCCAGCTCAGGCCCCAGCAGCGATACCCCGCTCGGCCAAGCAAGATCCCGCCGCAGCAGCGACATTAATCCACGCCGCAGGAGTGACGCTGAACCAGGCCGCAGCCACACCAGGTGCGGCCCGTCAAGAACCGTTCACAGCAGCGACTCCAATCCAGGCTGCCGCCATGCCAGGCGCGGCCCGCCAAGACAAGGATGCAGCTCCGATACCATCACCCCGCAGCAGCCCCACAACAGCTGGAGAACAAGACCAAGGGACTCAGACCAGTCTGATCACGGCCTATATGCTGCCTAGGGCCCTGCCAAGTCGGGACTCCAGCGCAGAAATGTAAGAACGAGAAAGAAGACCTGAACTGTATATAGACCTTGTCTGCCCCTCATCCCTTTGTGAAGATGTCCCTTTTGTTTTGCCCTCATGTTCTTTTTGAAGATGACACCCTTTCCTGCCTTACTGCCCCTTGTGCTTTTTGAAGAAGTCACCCCCCTTGTTTATGTGTTACCGGGCCACGAAACTGGAATGTGGTCCCCGGTGAATGTATATGTGTCCTGTGTTACCAGGCCACTGGACTTAGTGGCTGGTTCGTTTTCTTTGCAACCCCCCCCCTAAGTTAAGAAAGTTAAAAGACGTTTTGGGCCACTGGACTGTGTGGTCAGAAGATCCTTATGTAAATAGTTGCACCTGTTGTGCCCCCTACCAGAATTATGGTGGAAGTGCCAAACCGTGCAATGGACTGGAAGTGCACACTTAGAGTTTTTTTATAAGAAAGTTTGCAACGTTAAAGTGTCTGTGCCTCCCATAAAGGGAAGAAAAGTTTTATTGTTTTATGTTATGCATAACAAACATTTTTGCAATTCCTTCCACAATTTTCTGTTGTTTTTCAGCCCGAGGACGTGCTGGGATTCGCTGTGGGGGAGTGTGGCACCCCTGAGGCTTCCGTCGCCACAGGAACATTGCACCCCATCCAGCGGTGTGATGTCCCATTCTGGGTAAGGAAAGGAGTGAACGCCGGTCCCCAGGCAAATCTTCACTACACCCATTGTTAGGTACACACTGGGACCAGGGACAGTGGCAGAAACCCTCCCATGCTGCATGCTAGGAGGGGCCGTAAGACCCATCCCTGCTCCTATAGAGTACAGCTTAGCAACTGGGGAGGTGTGAGGAGCCACCAGAGAGTAGACAGAGAAAGGAAGGTCAAGTGTAGAGAGTGAGGAGTTGAAGTTGGAGAGGGAGGAAGGAGGTGGAGGTCTGCGGGAGGCAGACGAGAAGGAGATGCAGAAAGAAAGCTCTAGTCAGACAGGAGCTAAGAGAAGAAAGTGACGCTTCCTGGTGAAGAACCAGGGACTCAGAGGGTCCAGGTGACACCAAGCAGAGGAAGAGAAGGGATTCCAGGGCCACAGAGAGCTTTTGAGCTGGTGGCCTGGGTGGAGGGATCAAGCTGCAACAGGGGACGGTCCCTAGAAACCGGAGGAGTGAAAAATCATCTCCAACAGTAAAAACCAAGGCCCAGGGAAAGTTGCAAACTCCCCGGGCCACAGCCCACAGCAGAACCTCTAGAAAGGGGGCAAATAACCGTCAGGCGAGCTCCCAGCCCGGAGGCTGTTGTGGAGGCTGAGCCAGGTCCATCCTAAAAAGGCAAGGTTTAAGGAGACAGCTGCAGACAGAGACACTTGAGAGAAGGGTACCGGCTTTCATTCCAGGAATTACCCAGGATCGGCGGAGGTCCCTGACTGTGGGTCTCAGCAGTCCAGAGGCACCAGTGTGCTTAAGCCCAGGAAGTGTGAGTAAAGACCTTGGAATTGCACCCCCTGGTGTTGTCTCAGTTATTGTCGCCTGCATAGACTTCCACCACACCATAGACTCTCACGAGCACCAACTGTTGCCCCGGGGCACCGCTCCACCTGTGGGGAGCAGGACCATCCAAGCTGCCATACCATCAGCCCCGGAGGCCCCATACAGCAGCGGCGGCTTAATAGCCGCAAACCACAGGTGGCGTCACGACAACCATAAACTTTATTCACCAGCCATATTTAATTGACACCCACCAGGGCCACGGAGTCGGGCCCCGCCCCCACTGACGACCCTCGGACTAGTCCGGCCCGGCACCGGGTGTCCCATAGCCCTGGGGTGGGCGAGTCAGATGTCCATGCCAAGTTGTTATTCTTGTTATTTTTTAAAAGAACCTTTTCTGGATTTTTTACCTTCTCTCCAAAAATGTTGTTTTAAAACAAATATATTTACATTGCAATATCCTGAGAACTTGGCAGTGCTATAAAAAGGTGTGCGTTTTGCAGGCTGAAAAAGTTTTTATTGGTTCCATTGTGAGGTACATTATATTTTTTGATTGCTTTCTTTCTGATTCTAGCGAGGCAAAATGAGCAAAATGCAGCAATTTGTGAATTTACTTTTTTTTTTTTTTACATTTATTAAGGCAGTACAAGTGAGAAGAATACTTTATTATTCCGGGTAGTATGATTATGACTCAATTTATTGTAATATGCAAAAGTTTTAGCAGGTTTAGGAAAATGCTGCAAAGTAAGAATGTTTTAAAAAATAGAAGTGTTAATAGTTTATTTTTATTAATTAACAAAAATGCAAAGTGAATGAACAAAAGAGAAAACTAAATCAATTCATTATTTTGCGTGATCACGCTTTGCCTTAAAAACACGTAGATCTTCTAGCTCAACTGGAACAAAGTCATGGATTTTGTATTATAACATTCAGGTGTATGAGTTATTTATTATACTAAACAAGTGATAATGATCATCACTTTCATATGTAGATTGACATACAATTAGCTGAAACAGAAACAGTTCTGTATGGGGCTTACATTTTGATTGTGAACAGCCAACCTCTGCTACAAAGGTGAGGTTGTGGAAGACAATTAAGTTATATGTCACAATTCATACATCATGGCAAGTCAGAACACAGCAACGAAACTCAAGCTAATTATACTGCATAAGCAAAGTCTCTACTGGGTAAAGATTTCACAACAGACTGAGGTTTCCACTAGGAATGAGCGAACACCCGATCAGTAAAGTTCGGGGGCCAAAGCGGACACCACATTCTGTGCTCGAACACGGACTTCTCATGGAAGTCCATGATTGAGTTTGGATGCTGTTCGTATGCTGAATACAATTTATTGAACAGCTGGAGTGCAGCCAATCAACAAGCTTTTTGACTGTGGGCACTTCCTCAGCCATCACAACCATGCCCAGTACAGGCATGGCTGTGATTGGCTGGCCGCATTGAGTCATCTATATAGGACACGGTGACATGATGCTCGGCACACACTGTCATTTACAAGTTGACAAAAGCAAAGTATGTCACTCGTACAAATGTACACTTCCATCCTTTAGTGTCTTTCATGGGGCACTAGAGGATGTTTTAACCTTGTTTAACTAATAGATAAATAATTTAAAAAACATTGTGGAGTTTCCCCCATTTTTGATAATCAGCCAAGGTAAAGCAGACAGCTGCGGGCTGGTATTGTCAGGCTAGGAAGGCCCATGAATATTTGGCCCTTAGCCTAAAAATAGAAGCCTGCAATCACCCCAGAAGTGGTATATCTCTTTGATATGCCAATTCTGATTCTTTGTTCTGGCTCTTCCCGTTTGTCCTGGTGCAGTGGCAATCAAGTTAATATTTTTGGGGTTGGTGTCAGCTGTGAATTGACAGCTAGCATCAAGCCCAGGGGATAGTAATAGAGCTGTTTGCTTTACCTTGGCTGATTATCAAAAATAGGAGGGAACTCACTTTTCAAAATTATTTATTTATACCCTATCCACATTTGTGTGCAGGGCAATTATCCTGTTCTTACCCCCATTTTGCTTCCTTTTGTAGCCTCCTAGGCCTTACTATGACCATTTTACAGCACAAACGTTAGAGTTCCCATTGACTTCTATAGGGTTCGGGGTCTGGGGTCAAGCCCGGGTACCGAACTCAACTTTTAAATAAAGTTCAGCTGAACTCAGTGAACCTGAAAATCCACAGGTTCGCTCATCCCTCGTCTCAACATGTGCAGTTCAAGCTCTTTTGAACAAACAAAAGAAATGGGCAACAAGACTAACTCAGTGCAGCAAATGAAAGACACATCATACTTTCTTTCCAAAGCAAAACCTATCCAGCAGTGCAATCAGCTCAAAACTGACAGCAACCAGTGTGATCCATCTACATTCATGGACTGTTTGGAGAAATGTGGCCAAATGTGGTCTTCATGGAAGAATTGCGGCTAAAAAGCCATACCTTCGTAGTGGAAACAATAAAACACAACTCAACAATGTAGGAAAAAATAAGAACTCAGTGGTAGAGGAGGTGTTCCGGACTGAAGAGTAAAAATTTTACTATAACAGATGGCAATTTTTATAGCCAAAGGGCTAGATAACAGTACAATATTGAATGTCTATAGGCAACACTAAAGCATGGTGGATGTTCCTTGAATTGGCTGCTTTTCAATATAGTATTGGCTTATGATGTCCTCAATGCTGAGAAATCAAGGCAGATGCTTATCTAGTCCTAGAAGTGAAGATCTGGCTCCCACAGAGCTCTGATCCTCATCAAGTCTGTCTGGGATTATATGAAGAGAGAGGAGATGCACAAGCCTATATACACAGAAGATCTGTGGTTAGTTCTCCTATATGTTTAAAAGATGTTTGCTGAGTGCAAAAACACTGTGCAAGTATGCCAAGAACAACTGATGCTGTTTTGAAGTTCGTGATCACACCAAATATTGATTTGATTTATATTTTTCTGTTTCTTCTACTTTTTAAAGTATTTTTACTTTGCTACAGGTAAAATATATCTTTGTACCGTGTTAGCCAGTGGAGATAAAAAAAGTTTGTTTAAAAGAACTGAGAGTCCTCAGTAGTGCCACCATGCCTGATGAAGAGACCTGAGTAGTCTCGAAAGCTTGCTATTATTACCATCTTTTCTATTAGCCATTAAAAGGTATCAACTACTGAGGACTCTCAGTTCTTTTAAACAAACTTTTTTTTACTTTACAGCATTTATGCAGATATGATAGCTTTATTGTTCCAAACGTTTTCTTTTTTTGGGATTTACATGAGAATGCATTTTAGCTGTCATAATGGTCTAAAGACTGAGCATATGTATAGCAAAGTGGCTTAAAATAAATTAAATAAAAATAACAAGTTTTTCAAGGTTTTAAGAAATGTTTTTCAGATGTTTTATTCAGAATTTTTTTCTTTTCGCTTTCTTTTTTTTTTTTTAGCGGGTTCACTTGAAAAAACTATGTGTGTACAATACATAACCTTATATTCCATGTTCCAATTCAATTTTGCTTTTAGGGGAGATCATTTGGGGCTGCACATTGCCCCAACTCAGTGTAGTTCTTAATCACAGAAACTATGTGCCACTTTCGGTGCTTCATGTACAATCTTTGTTTATAAGATGGTAGGCAACCAACTGTTTGCACATATATATATATATATATATATATATATATATATATATATATATATAAAAAAATATATTTCATTGAACAATATTCATAAAAAATTAATTATACAGGACAGAAATATTTCATCTCTCTTTTTGGAGAAAATAAGTTCCTTTCCTGCATTTTTTGGGACTAAACTTAATTATAACATCTGCTTTTCATCATGAATTTCATCACACACTCTGACTCAGTTACCCAACTGAAAGCACATGTTTAGATTCTGTGGTGGAATTCATCCTATGCAATTTACAAGGCTATGGTGACCTTCAGCACATTAAATGTACAAGAAACATGCCAATCTGAAAAATGAAGTTGGATGCTAGAGCTGATCATTCATGTAGTGCCTAAAGTTAATGCATAGCTCATTTGGGGACAAGGCTGTGACATTCTCTTCACTCCTCTAAAACAAGAAAGTAGCTTTTCTACGTCCTGAAATTTTATTGCTTGGGTTATGTTGTAATCATCGTACAAGCAAATAAGTCAAATTCCTCACAGTCTTCTCTTTTTTTGGGTTGCATAAAAACTCTCTTAGGCCCGTTTCACACGTCAGTGAAAAACAGTGACGTTTTTCACTGGCGTGTAAAACACGCACATGTCCCTGCGTGTGCCGTGAATCACGGCACACGTGGGTTGTCTAAGTGCAAACCGGGCTCCGTTCTCCATGGCCCGTGATTGCACTTAGAAATCAACTCACCTGTGCCCGCTCCCGCTCTCCGTGGTGCTGAATCCTCCCGCGATGCAGCATCCGGCCGGCGCTGACCCCCGCAGCAGCTGCTTCCGGGTCGGCTGTGTCGTGCATCATTAAGATGCTCGACAGTAATCAGCCGGCTTAGAAGCAGCAGGCTGCACGGGCTGCAGAGAGCGTCGCTGAAGCCGGGTGAGTTAAAATGTTTATTATTTTAAATGCACGTTTTTTTCTGGCACGTGTTTCACGGACCACACCACTGCGTGGTCCGTGGAACATCAGTGATGCCAGAAAAAAATGGACATGTCTCCGTGCAGCAATCACGCACACGCGGGTACGCCGCACGGAGACACGTGCAGTGAAAAATCACTGACGTGTGAGCAGACCCATTCATTAGAATGGGTCTGCGTATGTCAGTGATTCTGGTACATTTAAAAAAAAGCACAAACGTACCAGAATCACTGACGTGTGAAAGGGGCCTTAGGCTGGAGCCACACTTGCATGTGACTCATGCGAGGATTGCATTGCCCCGACCGACCGCTGGATCTCCTGACAGAAGCGGATCAGCTGCATAGAAATACATGCAGCTGACCTGCTTCTATGAGGAGAGCCGGCAGCTGGTCCGGGAGTTGCCATTCTCATGCGAGTCAAACGCAAGTGTGACTCCAGCCTTAGGGTTCGCTCACACTGACGTATAAAAAATCAGTCCCATTTTCATCCAGACAAGCTAGACGAGTGCAATCCATTTGGTATTCAGTATCTAAAGCGAGTGCTATGTAAGTGTGCAATTTCTTTTTCTGCCTAGCATCCGTATGCCATGCATTTTTTTTCTCAGCAGATGTTATTCTACACTCATTTAAAGGACCATTTACAGTGTTCTGTGCTACAGAAAGGGTAATGTATCTTTAAACGAGTGTCACTAGAGTGGTCCATGTGGTATCCGTTTTTTTTCTCTCACCCATAGTCTACCAGTACTTACCTGCACGTAGCCTCCGATCTTCACAAGATCTCCTCCTCTACTCCCCTTCCCATAATCTCATACAAGATTTCTCTTGTGCCTCCCCCATACTCCCTGCCACAACATATCAGACTCTCACCGTGGAAACCTTCAAAAGGAACCTGAAGACCCACCTTTTCCGACAAGCCTACAACCTGCAGTAACCCCCAGTCCGCTATAGCTCCGTACAATCATCTCTGCCCTCACATACTGTATCCCCACCCATCCCCTGCAGACTGTGAGCCCTCACGGGCAGGGTCCTCTCTCCTCCTGTACCTGTACCAGTCTGTGCCTTGTATTGTTTATGATTATTGTACTTATCCCTATTATGTGTACCCTTTTCACATGTAAAGCGCCATGGAATAAATGGCGCTATAATAATTAATTAATAATAATAATAATAATAATCTTGAATAGATGAGTCTCATTTAGGATTGGATGCTTTCTAACACCCTAGTCTTTTAACTGCCAACTTTGAAGGATTTTGGACACTTTTATTTAACTTTTCTACTTTTTTTTTTTCTTAAAGTGGACTGCCAAAATAATTTTGGGGTGTGTTTTTTTTCCCAAACATGAAGCTCTTTGAAAATACTTGTTTTAATAGAAATAATTTTTTTTGTTTATTATATTATTTAACGTTTATTAGGCTAAAACTATATGATTTTTTTCAATCTCTTGTTCTTTATTGTTTACATTTTCATATGTATACTTATAATATTATTATGGGATCTCTAACTTATTTTGGTTGTGATTGTTGATGGGTTGTGCTGGAATAGGTGGTAATGATTTCCTTTTTAGGATAATCACTCTGTATAATTTGTTTTTAATTTGAAGTTTTCTACTAAAATTATGGCACCTTTGGAAGCCTCAACTACATGGGGATACAGGTCCTTCATGTGACATTAGTCTTGGTCTGCTTAGTCCTACCTTAATGTGGAGAACCTGGTGATCACATCATCATGGGGTACAAAAAAAGGCAGCATCACTGCCATCACCTCTAGTCATGACATAGCATTTAGTGTTATTTAGGCATAATTTTATCCTATCCTGCTTTTACCCAATTGCATAAGCAAAAAGGTAATTCCATGATGTATATGTATTTTGGTGAAGGGTCAATGCTTAATTATAGCTTAAACATTATTGTTTCATACAGATACATAACTTTATAGGGTGCAAAAGTATTATTCCCTACATGGACTTTGGGGCTTGAAGCCACCTTCAGCTCCCAGTGTGGTATGTGGTAGCAAAGTCTCGGTGCCTGACAGTGGCCATCACGCTGCACGGTGCTGTGCTGTTCTTAATAGGCAAACAGCACTATTGGTGCAGGGGTAGGTGACAGGCTACAACCAATCTAATACTGATGACCTATCCTAATAATACAATTATGTCCAGAAATATCTGTACAGTGACCAAATCTTCAAGATTTGGGCTCTGTATGGCGTTATTGTTTATTTTAAATTATATTCCTGAGATGCAATTGAAGTGGAGACTTTCAGGCTTATTTAAGGGGGATGAACAAACATATCCTGTGAAACATTTAGGAATTGCAACTACTTTTCTACAAAGCCGCCTCATTTCAGGGACTCAAAAGTAATTGGACAAATTTACTGTGCCATTAATAAAATGTTCATTTTTAATACTTTGTAGAAAATTCTTTGCAGGCAATGACAGCCTGAAGTCTGGAAGCCATGGACGTCCCCAAACATTGGGTTTCCTCCTTTGTGATGCTTTGCCAGGAGGTTTCTGCAGTTGACTTTAGTTGTTGATGTTTTTTTGGGTCTTTCTGCCTTAAGTTTTGATCTGGGGTTGATCTGGTGATTGACTCGGCCATTGCAGAATTTGCCATCTCTTTGCCTTAAAAACACTTTTACAGTATGTTTTGGGTCAGTGTCCATCTGTAATGTAAAGCGCCGTCCAATCAACCGTGGAGCATTTGTCAGAATCTGAGCAGAGAGCATCGCCATGTACACTTCAAAATTCATCCATCTTCTTCTGTCTTCAGTCACATCGTCAATAGCAACCAGTGATCCAACGCCATTAAAAGCCATGCATGCTGATTCCATCACACTGCTTTACCATGTTTTACAGAAGTTGTGGTGTTCTTTGGATCATGAGCTGCTTTAAACCTTCTCCATACTTTCATCTTCCTATCATTCTGGTACAGGTTACACTTTCATCTGTCCAAAGAATGCTTTTGTAGAACTGGGCTGGCTTCTTTAGATACATTTTGCCAAGGTCTATTCTGGCATTTCTATATTTAAGGCTGATTAAAGGTTTTCACTTTGTGGTGAACTCTCTGTATTTGTTCTCATAAAGTCTTCTCTATATCGGAACTGTTTAAGAAAAGGCCCAGGACTGTAAGGAAGTTTGGTAACAATTAACAAAAAATTGCAGGAAGATCTATGGGGGCTACCTCTAGAGATGTGGGTGTCAGTTATAAGTATGAGATGTACCAGTGAGATGGTTCTCTTCCATGCCTGGTAATGTGTTATTTGCAAGCCCTCTGTGCAACAGCAGTTGGCTTTTAGCTTGTTTAAGCAGATTTAAAGAATTAGATAAAGTAAAGATTAAGGCTATGTGCGCACGTTGCGTTCTATTCCGCAGCATGTAAGTCGCTGCATGTGCGTTTCAAAACGCAGCCGAAAAGCTGCGTTCTGAGACGCATTGTTACTGCAGAATTCCTGCTGAATTCACGCGGTCTGGATGCTTGCTCTGCTATATACAGAGTGGGAAAAGCATCCAGAACGCACATTTTTGACAGTGCGGTCCCACTCTGCTCTGCAGCAGCCCTATAGACTTGCAGCAGAGCCGAGTGGGACCGTACTGTCAAAAAGAGCATGGCTGACTGCGAGACAGAGCTGTGCGATCAGAATGAACTTGGATGAAATTCACCCGACTTCATTGTGATCGTGCGGCTCTGTGCGTGTGCCGCGGCTTGATTTGTGATCACAGGTGAAGGACTCACCGGTGACCGCAAATCCCCTGAGTGACTGAAGTGAGCCGCGTGAGCAGTGGTGCCGTCACTCAGGTTACCTGAGTGACGTCTCCGCTGACAGTGCAACTCACTTCAGTTTCTGCGTGGAGCTGACAGTGTTCTACAGCCGCTCCTGTCAGCCTCATGATGCAGAGCTGGATACGTCGTGGAACCTCGTGAGGATTACGCCGGACCTGGATGGGTGTTTGGGGATTTTAATAAAGTGGTGAAAGAGGGTGTTTTTTGTGTTTTATTTCAAATAAAGGATTTTTTTGGGATGTATGTGTTTATTTACTTTCACTTACAGGTTAATCATTGGGGGTGTCTCATAGACGCCTGCAATGGTTAACGTAGGACTTAGTGGCAACTATGGGCTGCCATTAACTTCTTATTACCCAGATTGCTACCGCACCAGGGCAATTCTGTATGAGGTGGGTAGAGTCCCATGACTTTCGCATCTAATCGATGCAGCAATTCCAGGCGGCTGCTGGCTGATATTGTTAGGGTGGTAGACTCCGCATAACATGGGGCTCCCCATCCTGAGAATACCAGCCTTCAGTCCTGTGGCTTTATCTTGGCTGGTATCAAAATTGGGGGGGCCGCACGCCGGTTTTTTTAAATTATTTATTTATTTTACTGCACTACATAGACGTTGCGGTGCAGAACGCAGCGTAAAAGCATGATAACACCCAGCGTGCGCACATAGCCTAAAGAGGTATGGGTAGAGATTTAGACACCCTTGAAATTGTTCCAGTAAAGGAAGTTTTTCTCCTAGAAAATTATTGCAATTACATGTTTTGCTATACACATATTTATTTCATTTGTGTGTATTAGAACAACACAAAAAAAATGAGAAAAAAGGCAAATTGGACAGAATTTCACACAAAATTAAAAGAATGGTCCGGATGAAATTGTTGGCATCCTTAATTTAATATTTGGTTCCACACCCTTTGAAATAAAAAACTTCAATCACTCGCTTCCAATAACCAGAAACAGGTTTCTTACACTTCTCACCTGAAATTTTGGACCACTGATTGTTTGCAACCTGCTCCAGGTCCCTAATATTTGAAGGCACCTTCTCCCAACAGCAATTTTAAGATCTCTCCACAGGTGTTTAATAGGATTTAGATCCGGACTCATTGCTTGTCACTTCAGAACTTTCCAGCGCTTTGTTTCCATCTATTTCTGAAGGCTTCTTTCAGTAGTTTTGGGATAATTTTCCAGCTGGAAGATCCATGACCTAGGGCATAAGCCCAGCTTTCTGACACTGTGCACTACATTGCGACTAGAAATCCTTTGGTAATCTTCAGATTTCATGATGCCTTGTACACAGTCAAGACACCCAGTGCCAGATGCAGCTAAACAACCTCAAGACATTTTTGAACCTCCACCATATTTGACTGTATGTCCTGTGTTCTTTTCTTTGTAGGTCTAATTTCTCTTTTTATAAACAACAGAATGATGTGCTTTACCAAAAAGCTCTATCTTCATCTAATCTGTCCACAAGACGCTTTCCCATAAGAATTTTGACTTATGTACATTTATGCAAACTACAGTCAACCTATTTTATGTCTGTGTCAGCAGAGGGGTCCTTTTGGATCTCCTACTATAGGGTTTCATTTTTTTTGCAAATGTGGTAGGATAGTTCACGCTGACACTGATGTACCCTGAGCCTGTAGGACAGTTTGAATTTCTTTGGACCTGATTGGGGTTGCTTTTCCACTATGCGGACTACCCTGCATTGCAATCTTTCATCAGTTTTTCTCTGCCGTCCAAGTCCAGGGAGATTAGCTCCAGTGTCATGAGCTGTAAACGTCTTGATTATGTTGCACGCTGTGGACCAATAAATATCAAGATATCTGAAGATTGTTGATATTTTTAAACTTTTTTTTGGGGTCTCAAGTCCTCAGACAGTTGTCTTCTCTTTCTGATCTCCATAGTTAATGTGGCACACACAATGCAAAGATTGACTCAACTTCTCCCCTTTTTATCTGGTTTCAGATGTGATTTCCATATTGCTCACAGCAGTTAGTTGCCACAGATGAGTTTGACCAAGCATCATATGCTTGGAGCAAACTTGTTTACCCACAATTTTGGAAAGGTGCCAACAATTTTGTCCAGTCCATTTTTAGGTTTTTGTGTGAAATTATGACCATTTTGCCCTTATTTTCCTCTGTTTTTTTTTTTGTTCCAATACACACAAAGGAGATAAACATGTTTATAACAACACATGTGTTTTTGTAATAATTTTCTGGGAGAAATACTTCATTTTCTGGAACAATTTCAAGGATGTCAACACTTTCAGCAATGACTGTACTTATGTATTTGTTCTTACTAAAGCTACGACCAACCCATTTAATCCAAAACAATAGATATACAGTGTGTTTTTTGTTATGAGGTATCATAGCAGCCCCAAGAATATAAGCGGTGTGGCTTGGGCTGGTTCTGCCACACATCTTATAGTCTCACTTTAGTGGTCAAAAACCTCAAATTCTTTAAGTAATGAAGGGAAGGAAATGCAAGGTTGCAATATAAATATGAGGTCGACAACAAATGCAACTGATTTACATTGACCACTTCCAGCTGAAATGACACATATTATATATATATATACATATATATATACATGTGTGTGTGTGTATATATATATTAGGGTTATTTCTAATAACTACAGCTACAGTTGACACCAGAGGTTTACATACACTATCTAAAAATACACATCTGCATGTATTTCTCACTATCTGACATGATATCAGAGTAAACCTTTCTTGATATAGTTCAATTAGGAACCAAAATTATTTATATTTGCCAAATGTCAAATAATGAGAGAGAATGTTTTAAGGTATTTTTATTACTTTCTGCAAAGTGAAAAGTTTCTATATACTAAAAGTATTATGCCTTTAAACAATATGGGGCAGCCCATATGATGATGTCATGTCTTTGGAAGCTTCTGATAGGTTTATTGGCAACATCTGAGTTAGACACACCTGTGGATATATTTTAATGCACACCTGAAACACACTGCTTCTTTGTGTAGAATCATGGGAAAGTCAAAAGAAATCAGCCAAGATCTCAGGAAGACAATTGTGGACTTGGACAAGTCTAGTTCATCCCTGGGTGCAATTTCCAGATACCTGAAGTACTATGCCTTTAAAGGGAACAAATCATGTAAGATGGGGACAACCTGTTTCAGAGAAAAGGGAGGTAGCTTGGCCTTTGAAATGTATTGCCATTTTGTAGGAGTTCTGCCAATTGCAGGTGCACATTGGTTGTCCTGGCGTTATGGCAGCTTCAGGCAGGATGTCATACCAAGTTGAATTTCTAGTAATGATGTAAATGCAATCTGCTTTCATTAGTAAACTTTGTCTGTGGAAGCAGAAGAAACAGAGGGTAATGTGAGAGCTATTATTACGCTCAGTGCTATGAAATTCCTGGCTTTTACGCTCAGGAAGCATTGTGTTGATATTGGCTTCCCTGTGGGTTTAAAAACTTGTTTAAATGTAGCAGACTATGAATACTCTTTGAGGTTGCGCTGTGTTATTCCATGAAATGTCTTCCAGATGATTATTTACAGATGCAGAATCTATAAAGCATGAGAATAATATGTCACTGGATTGAACAGACAACTCTGCCTTTGCTTTGTTTTACTTGGGGCCCAACAAGTAATTTACCGTAATAATGCTAAACCCATCAGAATGTCTGCAGCGTCATACAGAACAGCCAGAGCTTGCACTGATGACAATGCATAAGGAAAAAAATATCACTGACTAGTGTTCAGACTGGGCTAAGCTTAAAGATGTTGGCCACTACTTTTACATTGATGGCCTATCCTTTGGATAGGTCCTCAATATTTGATCGGCCAGGGTTGGACACCCAACACCCCCACTGATCAGCTGATCTCATTGCCGGTGGTGGCAGCATGCAGCTGGAAATGCTCAGTTCCAGAGCTGCCCCATTTTCTGATAGCGGTCATGGTCAGGTACTGCACATCTGTCTCCTACAGTCAGGGCCAGAAATATTTGGACAGTGACACAAGTTTTGTTATTTTAGCTGTTTACAAAAACATGTTCAGAAATACAATTATATATATAATATGGGCTGAAAGTGCACACTCCCAGCTGCAATATGAGAGTTTTCACATCCAAATCGGAGAAAGGGTTTAGGAATCATTGCTCTGTAATGCATAGCCTCCTCTTTTTCAAGGGACCAAAAGTAATTGGACAAGGCACTCTAAGGGCTTCAATTAACTCTGAAGGCGTCTCCCTCGTTAACCTGTAATCAATGAAGTAGTTAAAAGGTCTGGGGTTGATTACAGGTGTGTGGTTTTGCATTTGGAAGCTGTTGCTGTGACCAGACAACATGCGGTCTAAGGAACTCTCAATTGAGGTGAAGCAGAACATCCTGAGGCTGAAAAAAAAGAAAAAATCCATCAGAGAGATAGCAGACATGCTTGGAGTAGCAAAATCAACAGTCGGGTACATTCTGAGAAAAAAGGAATTGACTGGTGAGCTAGGGAACTCAAAAAGGCTGTCAGCATTTCTGACATAAGTTGGTAATACTGTGAGAGGCATGTGTGTGAATCACCATATATTTTGTAAGACCCCTCATTTAGTATAGCAGCACATACCAGTCTGCAGTAAAGGGCCATTCAGGGCCAGTCGTCGTCGAGTGGGGGCACCACGGCGTTTATTTCAGGGTGCCGACCTCCACGGTTAGGAAGGGGGAGAGTAGGGAATGAGCCCTGGGACCCACCCCGAGCCATAATCTATGCACCAATGAGTTATTTTTAACTTGCACTTTGTGTATGATGTGATTATTAATAAAGTTTATACAATTTTATAAGGGGTCTCCTTTGGTTTCACTTGATTGATACCCTTATATAGAAGAGAGGAATATTTTTTGAGGTTTTTTTTTAAACCCCAAAGTAATAGATAACATTTGTATTAGCTGCTAGAAATGGATCATTGATTCAAAGATCTACTTGTCACATTTGATGTTAGGTAAGATAATATGGATAGAAAGGTGTAGATACTGTTCAATATATATGCTAGGAACATTCCTGAGATATACAGCTAATATACACTTTGAGTGAAAATAGCAGTACTTTACAGAACGTCCCTCTGGACAGCACACCAAGAGGTAGTCTACCTTGATCTATACAGGGACAGGATTACAGAGAGGTTAAAGGGCACTTCTCCACCTCCAACCTCTAATATTTTCCTGTCCCTACTGGATAGAGTTGCATGAAAGGTGCTCCTAGAGTGAAGATATTTTATCCCTTGGAATTTCATTGTACAGACTCAGGCGGATTGTAGGTCCAGCCTTCCCTTCTCCCTGTCAAGAAGGCCAGGGCGGACACCTTTCTTTGAGAGGTCCCTCAGCCATCACTCACAGTATCCGTATACAGACTCAGGGGGAATGCCTTTATGCAGCATTTGGGCCTTGAGCCTCATGTTCTGAAGTTTGGCTTCAAGGAGGCAGCATGGTGTCTCATTAGTAAGCTCTGTTCCTTTGGAACGCTGGGATCCTAGGTTCATATCCCATCAAGGATAACATGTCTATTATATTTGAATGTTCTCCAAGTATCTGTGTGTGTTTCCTCTGGTTGCTCCATTTTTACAATATGCAAGCTAGCCCTTGGACCTCCAAGCTAAAGTTAGGCCGCATGTGGAGTTTGCTGCTTCATGTTATGGCTGCTGCTCTTTGGTTTGCCTGCATAGGGCCTAATGATTGGGCTATTGTCTCACCAGACCAGGTTAAACTTGACTACTCTATCTACAAGATGGTGTCTAATGTGATTGTAGCCAGTGGCGTAACTAGAGTTTGATGGGCCCCGGTGCAAAGTTCAGAGCTGGGACCCCCTTCCTCCACGTACACTGACACTTGGGATACGGGATAATGACTGGGTACGGGATAATAAGCAACCAGGTTTCCCGTGATATGAAATCCCTCTATCAGCACCCAGCGTTCCTATGTTCTGATATCCATCTTGTCCTCTGCACCCAGCTTTCCCATGCTCTGCTATACATCTTTCCCTCAGCACCCAGCTTTCCCATATCAGAGCATGGGAAACCTGGGTGCTGAGAGAAGAGCCTTTTTCCCTCAGCACAAAACATTCCCATCCCCTGCTTGTATCTTAGTCCCCCCTCGTATATAGTTCTCCAAATACTATAATGGCCCCCACATAGCCTTCCATATAGTATAAAGGGTCCCACATAATCCTTCATATATTAGCATGCACATCCATAGTCCTCCATATATTATAATGCATTTCCCATAGGCCTCCATATATTATAATTCAGCCCATAGTTCTCCATATATTATACTGCACCACAGTCCTCCATGTTTTACAATGCACTCCCATAGTCCATGTATAAGGTAGCCCCCATAGTCCTATCTATATTATAACGCAACCCTACAAAACTTCATATTGCATTTTTCAGCCCCATACTCCTCCAAATATAATGCACCCCTATAGTCCATGTATAAGGTGTCCTTCCAACCCCCTAGACCTCCATGTATAATGCAGCCCTTGTCCATGTATAAGGTGTCCTTCATGTTTATTATGCAGTCCCCCCAGACCTTCATGTATAATAATGCATCCAGCCTCCCCAGGCCTCCATGTATAACAATGCATTCAGCCTCCCCAGGCCTCCATGTATAATAATGCAACCAGCCTCCCCAGGCCTCCATGTATAATAATGCAGCCAGCCTCTCCAGGCCTCCATCTATAATAATGCTGCCAGCCTCTCCAGGCCTCCATCTATAATAATGCTGCCAGCCTCCCCAGGCCTCCATGTATAATAATGCAGCCAGCCTCTCCAGGCCTCCATCTATAATAATGCTGCCAGCCTCCCGAGGCCTCCGTGTATAATAATGCAGCCAGCCTCTCCAGGCCTCCATCTATAATAATGCTGCCAGCCTCCCCAGACCTCCATGTATAATAATGCAGCCAGCCTCTCCAGGCCTCCATCTATAATAATGCTGCCAGCCTCCCCAGGCCTCCATGTATAATAATGCTGCCAGCCTCCCCAGGCCTCCATGTATAATAATGCGGACAGCCTCCCCAGGCCTCCATGTACAGTATAATGTACCCTCCCCAGGCCTCTATGTATAATAATGCAGCCAGCCTCCCCAGGCCTCCATGTATAATAATGCAGACAGCCTCCCCAGGCCTCCATGTATAATAATGCAGACAGCCTCCCCAGGCCTCCATGTATAATAATGCAGACAGCCTCCCCAGGCCTCCATGTATAATAATGCAGACAGCCTCCCCAGGCCTCCATGTATAATAATGCAGTCAGCCTCCCCAGGCCTCCATGTATAATAATGCAGCGAGCCTCTCCAGGCCTCCATCTATAATAATGCTGCCAGCCTCCCCAGGCCTTCATCTATAATAATGCTGCCAGCCTCCCCAGGCCTCCATGTATAATAATGCGGACAGCCTCCCCAGGCCTCCATGTACAGTATAATGCACCCTCCCCAGGCCTCTATGTATAATAAAGCAGCCAGCCTCCCCAGGCCTCCATGTATAATAATGCAGACAGCCTCCCCAGGCCTCCATGTATAATAATGCAGACAGCCTCCCCAGGCCTCCATGTATAATAATGCAGACAGCCTCCCCAGGCCTCCATGTATAATAATGCAGACAGCCTCCCCAGGCCTCCATGTATAATAATGCAGTCAGCCTCCCCAGGCCTCCATGTATAATAATGCAGCCAGCCTCTCCAGGCCTCCATCTATAATAATGCTGCCAGCCTCCCCAGGCCTCCATCTATAATAATGCTGCCAGCCTCCCCAGGCCTCCATGTATAATAATGCTGCCAGCCTCCCCAGGCCTCCATGTATAATAATGCAGACAGCCTCCCCAGGCCTCCATGTACAGTATCATGCAGCCTCCCCACCCCAGCCCTCCATGTACAGTATCATGCAGCCTCCCCACCCCAGGCCTCCATGTACAGTATCATGCAGCCTCCCCACCCCAGGCCTCCATGTACAGTATCACGCAGCCTCCCCACCCCAGGCCTCTGACCACCGTGTACTCATATATAAAAATAAAAAACAACAAGTACTCACCGCTCTCCTCCTTCCACTGCTGCTCTGTCCTGACGTCTCCTCTTTCCACTGCTGCTGTACTCACCGCTCTCCTCCTTCCACTGCTGCTCGTCCTCCCCTCTCCTCGCTCTCCCGGTGCTTCGGTCGGTGTCCTCCCTCCCTGCCCTCTGTGCACTCAGCACAGCAGTCGCACAGGAGTGACGTCACCGCACAGGCACAGGGGGAGAATGATGATGCAGAGCGGCGCCGGCCGCTCTATGCTTCATTATTACTGTGCGCGGTGACGGGGGAGGGGGGCCTCGGTGCCGCCGCTGACATCGGGCAGGGGGGCCCGGTGTCGGGGGCGGCAGCGGGTCATATAGTGGGTGCGTGCACTGTGACAGATCGGCGCAGCTTCTCTCTCACTGACAGGAGCTGGCTGCTGATCTTCCGGGTGGCCGCGGGCCCCAAACCTCCCGGGCCTGGTCGCGATGGCGACCGCTGCGACCGCGGTAGTTACGCCCCTGATTGTAGCACATCATCTTATATATGGAAACTGCTCTCTTGCTATGCCTTGGGGTAATTTTATTAAGTTCCTTCAGGTGGGGCTAGTGTGACAATTGAGATGTGCCATTCAAAGAGTAGGTTTGTTCTGAATCCACAGAGGGATTACTCTCATAATTGTAAGTTCCAGCTTCACCACTCACACCTCGTGGCTATGGCCTTATGGCTTGTGCCTCTTGAATCCTGGCTTTTGCCTCCTACCTCTATGCTCGTGTCTAAGTGCTTGTGCCTTGTGCCTCTGGGCTTGTGGCTCGTGACCTTGGGCCTGGGCCTCATGCTTCCGTGCTTCTGCCTTGTGCCTTTGGGCTTCTGCCTTGTGCCTCCAGGCTCATGCCTCTGGGCTTGTGCCTTGTGCCTCAAGACTTGTGCCTCTGGGCTTATGTCTCCAAGCTTGTGCTTATGGGCTTGAGCCTCACACCTTGTGTCTCTAGCCTTGACTGGTTGGAGGAGCCTCGTACCTCTGGCGCTGGATTTGGCTTAGCCTAATGGGAAGCCATACTCAGATGGATCTAGTAATTCTATTTACTATTGTTTTAGAGCAGGAGTCTGAGTTCACCTACTTTCCATGCTCTGTCTAGTCAGGGGTATTTGGAGTTTGTGCTTATTTGCTAAAGTCCGGTCTCTCTTTCATAGTGTATGGTTCAAGAAAGATTTAGGTCCAACGAGTTCATCCTATAACATGACATACTATTGGTCAAGGGAGCCAAGGAGGAAGAGATAAAAAATCAGATATTATTGGGGGGGAAGGTTCCTTACCGATTACGGCATTCAGAATGGTTCCCTGGAATAGCGTCCCATTAACAGAATGTAGTGCTCATAGTCTATGGTATTTTGTATCTTTGTTGTGAATCAAACACAGCAACATCTTGTGGCAGAGAATTCAATAGTCCCACTCATAGTCTCACTGCTCTCAAAGGAGAGAATCAAGGGTCTCACTGGTCTGAAAGTAAAGAATCTCTTGGTGATTAGGAGAAACCTTCTTTTCTCTAGATGTAGAAGATATCCACTTGTCACCGTTACAATTTAGGTGTAAAAAGTCATACATTTGCACATTGTAGTGGTACACCTGCCTTTGGTTTTTTTGGAGCAGAGTGAGCCCAGGTGTGATAACTTGACCTGATTACTCTAAATTTTTAATATGGTATGTCCACACTAGTGACTTGTATAGAGGCAACTGTAAACCCATTGCCTTGGGGTTCAATCCATTACTGGTTATGCAGCCTGTCAATTGTGAGAAGTGGTTATTTCTACTGGCTCTGAGTTGGACTGGGGTCCTGTATTAGGAGCCTCGGATATACTGTAACAAATAAGTTCATCCCATACATATATATGGCCATCTGCATTTATTCAGGGCACTGTCAGCAAATCCAGAGTCCAATATCCCTGTGTAATTTGTATCAGCACTATAGGAGTGATATCAGGTGGTCTGATGATGAACCCGGCATAGTAATGCCAGGAGACATTAGCTGCCAGACTGTAATTGTATATTTATGGATTACGAATAGACGTTGGTGGTCTTTACTGGGGTAACGTGTATAGGGGCTTCACACGCAACGACATTGCTAACGAGATCTCGTTGGGGTCACCGAATTTGTGACACACATTTGGCCTTGTTAGCAACGTCGTTGCGTGTGACACGTACGAACGACCAAAAATACTCACCTTATCGTTGACACGTCGTTCGTTTTCAAAAAATCGTTGCTGTTGCAGGACACAGGTTATTCGTTGTTCCTGAGGCAGCACACATCGCTACGTGTGACACCCCGGGAACGACGAACAGCAACGTACCTGCGTCCAGCCAGCAACGAGGTCGGAGTGACGATCCTGCGGCTGCCCTCCGCTTCTAATGGACGCCTGCCGTGTGACGTCGCTGTGACGTCGCACGAACCGCCCCCTTAGAAAGGAGCGACGTCGCTAGCAAGGTAAGTAGTGTGACGGGGACTAGCGATATTGTGCGCCATGTGCAATGATTTGCCCGTGACGCTAGCGATGTCGCTGCGTGTAAAGCCCCCTTAAGTGTCCCAATGCTTTTCCATTTATCCACATTCTAAAAATAATTGGATTAATCTTCTGATTATCCAGGTTCTCCTGTAGAACTCCTGGGGTACGATGAGCTGGTCTATAACCAGTGTGTAGTTCATTGTGAGCCCAGGAGAATTGGTGATTTTGTTATATGAGGTAATGGCAGTGCGATACAGGCACTAAGATGCTGAATCCTGGCATACCTGTTATAGAAAGATGTGATGCTTGGTTGATTAAATATCTTATAGCAAAGTTGCAGAAAAGCAGTGCACTTTGATTGATGTGTGCAACATGGGCGGGTCTTTATAGGTCGGGTCCTCACTGTAAAGTCCTTCTCCGGCATCCTCTGGCTTGCTTCCTTTAATATATTTGAATATCATGCTGCACTGCCGTTGCTGTTCTTGGCAGTGCATGTGCATTGCCACAGGACTCAGGTCTTTATTAAAATGGCGCCAGAGTCCGCAAATGTGCTTAGCACGATCTCCGGCGCCATTTTATTGAACACGCTGCTACCAAAGACATAACATCATCATATGGGCTGTCCCATATTGTTTAAAGGCATAATACTCCTAGTGCATGTAAACATTTGACTTTGCAGAACGTAATAAAAATGCCTTAAAACATTCTCTCTCTCTCATTATTCTGGCGTTTTGCAAATACTGTATAAGGCAAATATAAATAATTTTGGTTCCTAATTGACCTAAAAACGGGAAAGGTTTACTCTGATTTCGTGTCAGATAGTGAGAAAAACATGCAGATGTGTCTTTTTAGGTAGTGTATGTAAACTTCTGGTTTCAACTGTAAATATCAGTGCTCTTAGGCTGCTTTCACACATCCAGTTTTTGCTGAGCGGCACAATACGGCGCTTTGCAGAAAAAACGCATCCGTTTTTTTTTGCCGCCGGTTGCGTGTTTTCCGCATAGACTTGCATTAGCGCCGTATTGTGCAGCATGGCCTTGCATGGCATCCGTTTTTTGCCGGATACGGGATATTTAGCCCATATAGCGGCCAGATGGAACGTTGCCTGGCATGTTTTTTTGTGTGGCGAAATAACCGAATCTGGCGCGATGCGGCGCGATTTACAATGAAAGCCTATGGATGCCGGATGCGGCGTCCTGCGGCAAAAACCGCATCCAGCCGCCAGATGCGTTTTTTTGAACTGCACATGCTCAGTGTCAAGCTGCATCCGTCAAAAAACGGACAGGCCGCATGGAAAAACTTATGCAACGGATCCGTTTTGTTTCGCCGCATCCGTTGCATAGGTTTTTGTGCCGGATTGTGCCTGATGAAAAAAAACTGATGTGTGAAAGCAGCCTTAGGGGTACTTTGCATGCTGCGACATCGTTAGCCGATTGTAGCAATGCCGAGTGCGATAGTCCCGCCCCAGTCGCAGATGCGATAACTTGTGATAGCTGCCGTAGTGAACATTATCGCTACGGCAGCTTCACACGCACTTACCTGCCCTGCGACGTCGCTCTGGCCGGTGACCCGCCTCCTTCCTAAGGGGGCGGGTCGTGCGGCGTCACACGGCAGGCAGCCAATAGAAGCGGAGGGGCGGAGATGAGTGGGGCGTACACATCCCGCCCACCTCCTTCCTTCCTCATTGCAGGCAGGACGCAGGTAAGGAGATGTTCCTCGCTCCTGCGGCTTCATACACAGCGATGTGTGCTGCCGCAGGAACGAGGAACAACATTGCACCTGTCGCTGCAGCGAAATTATGGAAATGACCGACACTACACAGATCACTGATTTTCGACGCTTTTGCGATCGTTTATCGGTGCTTCCAGGCTTTACACGTTGCGACATCGCTACCGGTGCCGGATGTCTGTCACTTTCGATTTGACCCTGGCAAGATCGCAGTAGCGATGTCGCAACGTGCAAAGTAGCCCTTACTGTTGGCTTCTGACCCATCCGTGTCATGTGGAACCTGTGTCACCTTCCCTTATGTGTTTCTGAGTGGTGGACCTTTTTTGGGTCTTATCTATCTCTGTCTACATCTTCCACATATTAGTACAATGCTGGGCATGGAAAGGGAGCAGAAGCATCCAGGCTAAGGGCACATCCAGTTTCCATGGCAGCTATTTTGAAGAGCAACTCATGTCAGGGCTTGGTTGCCGTTTTCCCAGAGTAAAGTGGTGGACGGTGCCCCAGAGATTGGGATGGCACTGCATCAGGCAGGCCTTTAAGAAGTACAGATACAGGCAGAGGAGCTTTCCTTCTCCTCAAGCCCAGCTACATCCCAGGCCTGACTTGTTAGAACAAATGCAAGGATTTTTAATGGTGACTATCCATTTTCTTGTTTGTACACTTTACTACAATTCTCCGAGCTTGTTTCATTCTTCAGACTCATCCACTCCATTATCAGCTTTCTACATTGTTATTGAATATTATCCAAGCAGAAAATCTTTCATAAGTTGAATTATTGGACTTCTAAAGGTTCTTTTGTTTTTGTGCAGTCCCAGAGAATTACTTCTGGATTATGGACAGCCTCTTCCCTCTAATGATTCACCAGATGCAGATTATCAATTGGTACGTTTTGTATGTGTACAGAGCCATCACTGCATAGACAAAGCTCAGACAAGCCGTTATGCACTAGTGCTATGTTCCAGCTGTCTCTTCTTTTTCTTAGCTTATTAAGTATGTGATAACGTAAAGAGTAACTTTTGTAAAATAATCAAAGTGAGACCCTAGGGCTTCAAAGCTCAAGCTCATGCTTTATACCAATATGGTAATGCTTTCATTCTATTCCCTAAAATTCAACTTTCCAAATTGTTTGTTACTCTATAGATCCTTAAAGAGAAACTTTTGCAATATTTTTATTTTAAACTGTATATATGAAAAAAAAGTAGTAGATGGGCCGATTGAAACACAGTATTATGGAGATATTGGCTTTTGAAGTTCACACTGACGAGCAAAAGGGTAACAATGTTTTGAACTCTCCATATCTCACCATCTTCTACAGATTTCAATGTTAAGGCCTCGTTACACACGTCGATTTATCTGGCGATATGTCGTCGGGGTCACGGATTCCGTGATGCACATCCGGCATCGTTTGCGACGTCGTTGCGTGTGACACTTACGAGCGACTCCGAACGATCGCAAATAGGATGAAAATCGTGGATCGTTGACACGTCGTTCATTTTTTAAAAAATGTTTGTTTTGGGGAAGCAGCCAATATATTGCTCCGTTTGACACCCTGCCAACATCGAACAACATTCAAACGATCGCCTGGGTCCAACAATATATCGTTGATCGCTGATGCGTCGATTTTGAGATCGTTACGTGTGACAGCAAATAAACGGCCAATAAGCAATACCGGCAAATCGTAAATACGATCTGGGCGTGTCACGTCGCACATGCGATCGCCCAATAAATCGACGTGTGTAAAGCGGCCTTAAGACTACCTTCATTTTATAGACAATTATCTTTGCTATTTCATACATAAATTTGACTTGCAACTATTTAGCGCATATAATTAGTTATGTAGATTCTTGTCATATCACTGCATTGTTACTGTTTTGCTCCTGGTGTTTGAAAAATCTTTTACTTGCTGTATACTATAAATTATAACCTTTTCTCACATTTCCTAATACCTCAGTATTTTATTAGATTGATTTCCAAGCAAAAAGTCACTGGTTCAAATCAAGAAGCAGCCATGATTAAGATTTTGGCAGAAAAGAGAAACAGCATCATCCAGCTCATCAATAGTGATGTCTTGTCAAAGAAAATTGCCATGACAGTTGGAAGCATATGAAATGAAGTCCGTCCATCCAAAAGCCAAGTGGTGAATGTCCAGGCAAAATATCGGAGTCAACAAGTCAGCTCATCACAAGGTCTATCAGTTCTGGTGTGAGAAATACAGCAGTATGGCTGCTTCATATGCTTCAAATTAGTGAGCTCACAGATGTCTATGCAAGCACCGTGCGATGCATGTTACACGAGTCTAGCATGGTGGCCTGAAAAAAGGTGAAGAAGCATCGACTTCAATAATATGCGTTGGCTCGAATTTGCAAAAAAGTATGAAAAGTGGACAGTATAAGATTGGAAACAGGTGAGCAATGAGACTAAAGTCAATAGACTAGGCCCTGAGGGGTGCAAATGGGTCTGAAAGAAACAAGCGAAAAAGAGGCTAATGTATTGAGAAATTGAAGGAACTGTCAAGTGCGGTGGAGGAAGCCTGATGATACAAGGTTGTTTCAAAGCCAAGGCGTTGGATAATTGACCAGGATCGACGGTGGTCTCATTGCTGAGCTATATGTGAGTATTCTACTACATAAGTTGCTTCATATACTCTAGTACTATGGATTTGAAAAAGACGACATAATGTTCCAGCAGGATAATGACCCCAAGCATAGGTCAAGATTGGTGAAGAAATGGTTCAATGACAATGAAGCAGAGGTGCTGGATTGGGTCCCACAGTCCGCAGACATCAATCCAATTGAACAATTGTGGGCAGAGTTGAACGAAAAGCTGTATTCATAACCAAGTGAGTTGACCAGTAGGCACCAACATTTGGGAACGTGTAGAAGAGACCTGGCATCAGATTTCGGTCAAGACATGCTTAAATCTGATAGAGAGCATACGCAGAAGCATTCAGGTGTGTTGAAAGCCGAAGGTGGTTTTAAAAAATACTAACAAAATAATAAAATTTTAACTTTAGATTTTTAAGAGCAAAACAGTAACAATGCAGGAACATGAAAAGAATCTGCATAACTAATCATATGCTAAATAGTTGCAAGTCAAATTTATGTATGAGATAGCCGTATGACATAGATAATATGATTGTTTATAAAATGAAGGTAGTCTCATGCTCAAAGCTGTAGTGGGTGGTGACATATAGAGCCTGAAAGTCAAGTTCAAAACATTGTTACCTTTTTGCTCCTCACAGTATATGCAAAAATCCTTTTCAACTAAGGGGTCATTACCAGACATTCTTCTCTGGAGGTGTTTATTTTCCCCGAGAATGACATTGCCGAATCAAAAGAAGGCAGCGTTATAATAGGGGAGAAAAGCAAATCCAACAGAAAGTCAGAACAAGCTTTTTCAGTGCGCAAGCATTGTGCGGGTTGCAGTTCTCACACAGCACTTAGAGGGAATCTATCAGTAGATTTTTGCTACCTCATCTGAGAGCAGTATGATGTAGGCAAAGAGACTCTGATTCCAATGATGTATCACTTAAATTACTGGCTGCAGTCATTCTGACACAATCAGAATTTTTAGCTTTAAGGCCCCGTCACACTAAGCAACATCGCTAGCAACATCGCTGCTAACGAACAACTTTTGTGACGTTGCTAGCGATGTTGCTGTGTGTGACATCCAGCAACAACCTGGCCCCTGCTGTGAGGTCGTTGGTTGTTGCTGAATGTCCTGGGCCATTTTTTAGTTGTTGCTGTCCCGCTGTGAAGCACAGATCGCTGTGTGTGACAGCGAGACAGCAACAACTAAATGTGCAGGCAGCAGGAGCCGGCTTCTGCGGAGGCTGGTAACCACAGTAAACATCGGGTAACCAAGAAGGCCTGTCCTTGGTTACCCGATATTTACCTTTGTTACCAGCCTCCGCCGCTCTCACTGTCAGTGCCGGCTCCTGCTCTGTGCACATGTAGCTGCAGGACACATCGGGTTAATTAACCCGATGTGTGCTGTAGCTAGGAGAGCAGAGAGCCAGCGCTAAGCATTGTGCGCTGCTCCCTGCTCTGTGCACATTTAGCTGCAGCACACATCGGGTAATTAACCCGATGTGTGCTGTAACTAGGAGAGCAGGGAGCAAGCGCTCAGTGTGCGCTGCTCCCTGCTCTCTGCACGTGTAGCTCCGTGCGCTGGTAACCAAGGTAAATATCGGGTTGGTTACCTGATATTTACCTTAGTTACCAAGCTCAGCATCTTCCACGCGGCACTGAGGTCTGGTCACTGGTTGCTGGTGAGCTCACCAGCAACTCGTGTAGCGACGCTCCAGCGATCCCTGCCAGGTCAGGTTGCTGGTGGGATCGCTGGAGCGTCGCAGTGTGACATCTCACCAGCAACCTCCTAGCAACTTACCAGCGATCCCTATCGTTGTTGGGATCGCTGGTAAGTTGCTTAGTGTGACTGGACCTTTAGTCATGTAGCTGTTTCCTGAGAGCTGTCCCCGTCTACACCAGGCTATCAATAGAAATTGTACATTGACAATGAGGTGTCAATAACAGCACGGGGCATTTTGGACTACTGTATGTGACTTGGTAAGGGTCCTGTTGCTTAAACAAACACAGCAAATAAACAACAGATCGGACTGTGGCAAACAGGCAGCCCTGAATTTTCTGTGATAACTTTTGCAGCATGCTGGCCTTAGGTTGCATAGCGAAAACCTGCTGACAGATTCCCTTGAGAACTACTATTAGTTACAGAGCGCTGTGTGTGACAAACACTGCTCACACTCTGAAGTTTTATTACTCTACCTACGAGGCAATTACAGTAAACGAAAGGAATGAGTTAAGTTTGACAAGTCTCACCAAATCACACTGAAGAAGCTTGTTCTGACATTCTTTGGGGGAATTTTATTTTTACCACTGCATGTTAATTCCTGCTTATGATTGGACAAAATCATACAGGTGAAAAGTAAATGCTCCAGAAAAGACTTTCTATTAACACCTAATTGGTTTAAAGGAAAATTTTCATATAAACTTCAAAACTCCATATCTTCACAATGCTGTGGATAAAAAACAGCTCCATAGTTTCTGTACAAGAAATGTGTCAAAGAGAAAGTCAGGTGATCCTTCTCGTTCAATCTGTTGAGAGAGATACAAAGTTTTACATACAACATTCACGGATGTATTCACGTCTCATAGTTTCATAGTTTTTAATGTGGAAGGTAGACTTAAGTCCATCGAGTTCAACCTATAGCCTAACATGTTGATCCAGGGGAAGGCAAAAACCTCATGGGGCAGACGCTAAGCTCCATATTAGGGTAAAAATTCCTTCCCAACTCTGCATAGAGCAATCAGACTAGTTCCCTGGATCAACGCACATAACTTGTAATAATATATCTTTCAAGAAAAGCATCCAGGCCTCTCTTAAATTTTAGTAATGAATCAACCATTACAACATCATGTGGCAGAGAGTTCCATAGTCTCACTGCTCTTAAAGTAAAGAATCTGTGTCTGTGATTATGATTAAACCTCCTTTCCTCTAGATGTAGAGGATGCCTCTTGTCCCTATCGCAGGCGTAGGTGAAAAAAGATAATTAGAAAGGTATCTATACTGTTCCCTAACATATTTGTACATTGTAATATGATAAACACTAAGCCTTTGTTTTTCCAAACTGAATAATCCCAAGTTTAATAACCTGTCTTGGTATTGTAGTTCACCCATTCCTTAAATAAGCTTGGTTGCTCTTTTCTGCACCCGCTCTAGTTCAGCTATGTCCCTCTCATACACCAGAGACCAAAATTGTATTTAAGTGTGGTTGCACTAGTTACTTGTAAAGAGACAAAATTATATTCTTCTCATAAACATCAATGCCTCTTTAATGCAAACCTTTATTTTATTAGCCTTAGCAGCAGCTGGCTGACACTGGTCAGTAATATTGAGTTTGCCATCCACATATATGCTCAAGTATTTTTCAGTGACAGCTTCATTTGGCTGTTCAAGGATTGCATACATGCGATAAAATGTACATTGGAATGCATTGTCAATAATGAAGCACATTTTCCTAATAGTGATTGTACAAGACAGAACTATTAATTACACAAATAAATACAAATTGCAATTCAATACAAGTTACTCCCTTGTAAACTTCTTGAGTCACTAAATCATAAGTCACACACGTAATCCAAATCACACTTAGACACAAATCACACTCGCCCGCTCTTTCACACTCTTAATGGAAGATGATTTAAATACCCTTTTCCCTTAGCTGCAATACAGCATGCAACTAGCTTAGTGTTATTAGCGCATGATCAGATGATTTTATTCAGACACATTATGGAATTATACAGTAATTCTTTCAGTGAAAAACAACAAACATAAAGCCTGTTTCAGTCATCAGTTGTGTTTGTATTTTTCATATGAAAAAAACAGACTATTTTTACCAGTATGCTCATATAAGAATGTCATCCACATTGTGTTCATGTGTCCTTTTTTATGATCAGTGTGTCAATAAAAAAAAAATCCAGGCTTCACGTACGCCTTGCACAGTAAAAAAACAGACAACATTCAGATGAAGCATGGATGGCATCTGAATTCTATTCTTTTATGTTGATGTACCCATTCACCTGAAGGAACGAGTTCACAAATTGGATCACAATTGGACGTCTTTTTTTTCTGCAAATAAGTTGTCCATAAACAAATGGACATGTGAACATGCCTATACAGTTTATTATTATTATTATTATTACT
Source organism: Anomaloglossus baeobatrachus (assembly GCF_048569485.1). NCBI lineage: Eukaryota > Metazoa > Chordata > Amphibia > Anura > Aromobatidae > Anomaloglossus > Anomaloglossus baeobatrachus. Next base: position 166,850,846 of record NC_134358.1, read on the forward strand.
AATAATAATAATTAATAATATATAATTATTAGGCAAATTATTATTTTAACCATATCATTTTTAATGCATATTTTTCCAACTACAACCTGTATAAACTTAGAGGTTATCCACTACTTTAACATTGATAGCCTCATTGCAAAAAAAATAAGCCATCATATGGCAATATTGACAGAAAAATAAAAAAGTTATACAGTGGGTACGGAAAGTATTCAGATCCCTTTAAATTTTTCACTCTTTGTTTCATTGCAGCCATTTGGTAAATTCAAAGCAGTTCATTTTTTTCTCATTAATGTACACTCTGCACCCCATCCCCCATCTTGACAGAAAAAAAACAGAAATGTCGAAGTTTTTACAAATTTATTAAACAAGAAAAACTGAAATATGACATGGTCATAAGTATTCAGACCCTTTGCTCAGACACTCATATTTAAGTCACTCACTGTCCATTTCCTTGTGATGCTCCTTGAGATGGTTCTACTCCTTCGTTGACTCCAGCTGTGTTTAATCAAACTGATAGGACGTGATTTGGAAAGGCACACACCTGTCTATCTAAAGCTGGGGTCACACATAGCGACAGCGACAACGACATCGCTGTTACGTCACCATTTTCTGTGACGTAACAGCGACCTTGTAAGTCGCTGTTATGATCGCTGCTTAGCTGTCAAACACAGCGACGCAGCAGCGATCATAACGTCGCTACATGTGCAGAGAGCAGGGAGCCGCGCACACTGCTTAGCGCTGGCTCCTTGCTCTCCTAGCTACAGTACACATCGGGTTAATTAACCCGATGTGTACTGCAGCTACATGTCACAGTGCAGAGAGCAGGGAGCCGCGCACACTGCTTAGCGCTGGCTCCTTGCTCTCCTAGCTACAGTACACATAGGGTTAATTACCCGATGCGTACTGCAGCTACATGTGCACAGAGCAGAAGCCGGCACTAGCAGCAAGAGCGGCGGAGGCTGGTAACGAAGGTAAATATCGGGTAACCAGGGAAATGTCTTCCCTTGGTTACCCGATGTTTACAGTGGTTACAGCTTTCCGCAGCTGCCAGACGCCGGCTCCTGCTCCCTGCTCACTTCATTTCGTCGCTCTCTCGCTGTCACACACAGCGATGTGTGCTTCACAGCGGGAGAGCGACGACGAAAAAATGAAGCAGGACATTCAGCAACGAGCAACGACCTCACAGCAGGGGCCAGCTCGTTGCTGGATGTCACACACAGCGACAGCGACGGGACGTCGCTGCAACATCACAGAAAATGGTGACGTAGCAGCGACGTCGTTGTCGTCGTCGCTGTGTGTGACACCACCTTAAGACCTCACAGCTCACAGTGCATGTCAGACCAAATGAGAATCATAGGGTCAAAGGAACTGCCCAAGGAGCTCAGAGACAGAATTGTGGCAAGGCACAGATCTGGCCAAGGTGACAAACGAATTTCTGTAGTACTCAAGGTTCCTAAGAGCACAGTGGCCTCCATAATCCTTAAATGGAAGAAGTTTTAGACCACAAGAACTTTTCCAAGACCCGGTCATCCATCCAAACTGAGCAATCGTGGGAGAAGAGCCTTGGTGAGAGAAGTAAAGAAAAACCCCAAGATCACTGTGAGTTCCAGAGATGCAGTAGGGAGATGGGAAAAAGTTCCACAAAGTCAACTATCACTGCAGCTGACATCAGTCGGGCATTTACAGCAGAGTAAAGGAAGCCTCTCATTAGTGTAAGATAAATGAAAGCCTGCATAGATTTTGCAAAAAAACCACATGAAGGACTCCCAGACTATGAGAAATGAGATTCTCTGGTCTGATGAGACGAAGATAGAGCTTTTTGGTGATAATTCTACGCGGTATGTATGGAGAAAACCTGGCACTGCTCATCAGCTACTCAATACAATCTCAACAGTAAAACATGGTGGTGGCAGCATTTTCTGAATACTTATGACCATGTGATATTTCAGTTTTTCTTGTTTAATAAAATTGCAAAAATTTCTACATTTCTGGGGGGGGGGTTTCTGTCAAGATGGGGTGCAGATTGTACATTAATAAAAAAAAAAGAACTTTTTTGAATTTACCAAAAGGCTGGAATGAAACAAAGAGTGAAAAATTTAAAGGGATCTGAATACTTTCCGTACCCACTGTGGCTCTCGGAAAAATGAAAATGAAAAATCGCCCGGGGGTGAAGGGGTTAATAATTCTGAACACAGTGAATAAAATACGGATAGAACACGCATGACACATACAGATGTCTGGATGAAGCCTAAACCGCAGCTTGATAGTGAAACAATGCAAGGTTCGATAAAAACTCTATCTGTGCACGTTCACTCAGCTAACAAGCACACTCAGCAGATTTACAAGTGCAAGTTAGACTTTCCATGAACATGATGCTTCCATGTGTTTCCTTAGTGTGTACAGTCATTGAGTGAAACACATTTTTGTACTCTTGGCTACATGGATGTACAACAGCTGTACATTAATAATGCTAAATATAGGCACAACTTGTAAGCTGCTTAACATCTTGAAATCTTGTGCTTGCAACCCCATATTCAACCCGACATGTGTTAATTAATGCATGTTTTATGCCTTTCAATAGAATATTTAATGGCCTTCACTTTATTTTCCTGCATATTAAAATTAGATAATGTGTCTTAAGTGCTGCCAGGGTAAATGCCAATAGAACAATTCATAATTAGACACAAATAAACCTGTCTGTCTATCCATCTATGTATCCGTCCATCCATCCATCTACCTATCAATCTACCTATCCGTTCATCCATCCATCTACCTATCCGTCCATCCATCTACCTATCAATCTACCTATCCGTTCATCCATCCATCTACCTATCCGTCCATCCATCCATCTACCTATCCGTCCATCCATCCATCTACCTATCAATCTACCTACCCGTTCATCCATCCATCTACCTATCCGTCCATCCATCCATCCACCTATCCATACATCCATCTATCCATCCATGCATCCATCCACCTATCCATCCATCCATCCACCTATCCATCCATCCATCCGTCTGTCCATCCGTCCGTCCATCCGTCCGTCCACCCATCCATCCATTTACCTATCTAGTTATCCATCCATCCGTCCATCCATCCATCCATTTACCTATCCATTTATCCATCCATCCATCCATCCATTTACCTATCCATCCATCCACTTATCCATCCACCTATCCATCCCTCCATGCATCCATCCATCCATTTATCTATCCATCTAGCTGTTTATGTGTCTCTGTTTTTCTGTCTCTGTCTGTCTTTATCTGGAAATTCCACTGTATTAATTAAAAACACGTTTGATCTGCTTACCATAGGTATTCTTCTCATGTGCCAAGACATACATGTTGAAGTTATTTAAATATTTTACCAAATATTGTCTGCAGAGAATATGTGATCGGTCTAGAACAGTATCCTCAAGTGCCCTTAACAACAGGGAATATAAGTACGCCCCAGTATGTGCAATGTAACCACTGCGTGACTGTTTTACAATATTTCTTATGGGTAGGAAGACATCATATTAGGCAGTTAATTGTTTTAATTTTATTAGTCCAACAAATCTGTGGATGATAATAGTTATTTCTATGATTAGTTGCCACCAATACAGATGGGTAACAAATGTTTAAAAAAAGCTGTTTTTTTATTTTTTTTAACATTTAGAAACAACTATAACAGGATTTAAAAGTTACATAAAGAAAATAAATCAAATACAAAACAATCTGTGTTTTTATGCCAGCCTTACCCTATTCATTCTAGGAGATAACTGTTCAGATTTCAATTAAACTTTTACATTTCACTTAAAACCACCTGAAACAATTGGATGGCTATTGGCGGAAAGATGGTTTGGATGTTCGTCTGGCCGTTATCTCCCATAAACAGAAGCACTCACTCTGCCAGCAGACAAGGGACCTTCTAGGGTCATTAGCCTGGCTTTGACTAAGGAATCTAGAAGGTTAGAAATGCGTTGCCTTTGTGTGTTTGTCATTGCCAATTTTTGCAATATGTTTTATGCTGCATGCACAGATCTAGAAAGCAGTTTTTAATTTTACCCAATAAATGCTTGGATTTTAATTGATGCAGTGGTGTGTTGGTGTCATGAGGGTGTCCCGCTCTTGGGAGGTCTCTGGCATGTCTGAGACCAGAAGGTCACAACACCTTAAGGCCGCTTTACATGCTGCGATATCGTTACCGATGTCGCTAGCGTGCGTTCCCTCCCCCGTCGGTTGTGCGTCACGGGCAAATCGCTGCCCATGGTGCACAACATCGCTAACACCCGTCACACGGACTTACCTTCCCTGCAACGTCGCTCTGGCCGGCAATCCGCCTCTTTTCTAAGGGGGCGGTTTGTGCGGCGTCACAGCGACGTCACACGGCAGCCGTCCAATAGCAGAGGAGGGGCGGAGATGAGTGGCCAGAACATGCCGCCCACCTCCTTCCTTCCTCATTGCTGGTGGACGCAGGTAAGGAGATGTTCGTCGTTCCTGCGGTGTCACACATAGCGATTTGTGTTGCCGCAGGAACGACGAACAACATTGCTACTTACCAGACAACAATTTTTGGTAAATGAACGACCACTCATATACCAACGATTTTTGTCTCTTTTGCTATTGTTTAAGGTCGCTCCAGCCTGTCACACGCCGTGATGTCGCTAACGACGCCGGATGTGCGTCACAAACACCGTGACCCCGACGATATATCATTAGCAATGTCACAGCATGTAAATGGCCCTTTATTCTTTGCAGGTCTACAAATGGTATTTGAATGTACCTACTTTCTTTTAATGCTTCATGGGTTAAGAGCTCTTTCCCATATGGCTGTTCTTTCTAGCCTTAATCTAAGGTGTAGCTCTTTTGTGACCACTACCTTTTGCTATAAAAAGTCATGTTTCTTACCATCTGATGCCGGTTCTAGAATCTCATTCTTATGCTGACCATTTTGGAAGGAACCAGTCTCTGGAAAAAGCTTAGGTGTCGTGACTATTGCAGCAGTGGTGTTTTGCTGCATTGAAGAAACATGGAGTGTTTTCTTTTTTTTGTATTTTTCCCTCTGTCTGTCTCCCTTACACTGTGTTTTATTATTGTAGTGATGAGACTAGTGCTCTTGCTGGCCCTCTCACTACCCAGGGTGAGTTCAGGGCAAGTGATGGCCTAGGCACGTGATGACAACAGAGGGCAGGACTCTTAGGCTATGTGCACACGTTGCCTTTTTTTAAGCGCGGAAAAAAACGCACCCTCTGGCAGAGGGGAGAATTGTAAACAATGCTTTTTGAGAAAAACGCATCGAAAACGTATGCGTTTTTCATGCGTTTTTCATGCGGTTTTCATGCGTTTTTTTAGGTGCGTTTTTTTAAGACTTGTCAGTGTTAATAAAGTTGGTTGAACACAGACCTTTGGAAAAAAAACCTGTGATGTCATTTCCTTCTCCACATTCTGTTTGGATAAATGGGAGGGCTTGGAATGGAAGGAGCACCATTTGAATTTTGAAGTTGAAATAAACTTCGCGCACCATGTCACATTAGCAGGGCCCCTTGGGTACCTATACGTCAGAAAACCCCCACAAGTGACCCCATTTTGGAATCTGCACCCCTCAAGGATTTTATTCAGGAGTATATTAAGCATTTTGAATCCACAGCTACTTCACCCAAAATGTTGCTGTAGCAACAATATTCTCACTTTTAGGCCCGTTTCACACGTCAGTGAAAAACACTGACGTTTTTCACTGGCGTGTAAAACATGCACATGTCCCTCCGTGTGCCGTGAATCACGGCACACGTGGGTTGTCTAAGTGCAATCCGGGCTCCGTTCTCCGTGGCCCGAGATTGCACTCAGTAATCATCTCACCTGCGCCCGCTCCTGCTCTCCATGGTGCTGATCGCTCCCGCGGTGCAGCATCCGGCTGGTGCTGACCCCCGCAGCAGCTGCTTCCGGGTCGGCTGTGTCGCGCATCATGAATATGCGCGACAATAATGAGCCGGCTCAGAAGCAGCAAGCTGCACGGGCTGCAGAGGACATCGCTGGACGCTGGGTGAGTTAAAATGATTTTTATTTTAAAAGCACGTTTTTTTCTGGCACGTGTTTCATGGACCACACCACTGCGTGGTCTGTGGAACATCAGTGATGCCAGAAAAAAATGGACATGTCTCCGTGCGGCAATCACGCACACGCGGGTACGCTGCACGGAGACATGTGCAGTGAAAAATCACTGACGTGTGAGCAGACCCATTCATTATAATGGGTCTGCGTATGTCAGTGATTCTGGTACGTTTAAAAAAAAGCACAAACGTACCAGAATCACTGACGTGTGAAAGAGGCCTAAGGCTATGTGGCCATGATCCAGCGACACGGCGTCTAGTACACAGTGTCAGCCTTCCTGCAGCTGCCCATGCCCACGATTTGGGTTCAGGCTGCTGTGGACTTTAGCTCTATTCCTACCTGCAGAGAACACTCTCGTCTCCGCAGCATAAATTGACATGCTGAGCCTCGGGAAGCCACGCCACCGGTCAGTTTATGCTGCGGAGAAAAGAAGCACAGTGGGCATGGGATCTCCAAAAATCCTTCCACTGTGCTTCTGTCGCGGGCAGAGGAGGGGACGCCGCGCTCTCCCACTGCTCGGGTCCGGCTGCTGCGGCCTGCTGCTGCCGCTGCTCGGTGGCTCGAGCGATGGGCCGGATCCCGGGGACTCGAGCGGCGTTCCTCGCCCGTGAGTGAAAGGGGATTGGGATTTGGGATTGTTTATTGTCCGTGACGCCACCCACGGTTGTGGTGATTTGTTGACACCACCGCTGCTCTGTATGGGGATCCCGGGAGTGGTGGTATGGAGCAGCTAGATGTGAGTCCTCCCCTCCGTGGTAGGGGAGTTGGTTGTCCCGGGGCCCAGTGATGAGGTGGGTGATGCAGGGCTTGGTGGGCACAGGGACGCGGGGGCAGCGCTGTGCCTTGCGGCACTGTGGTACTCACGCAGCCTGAGACGATGACACAGTTCTCGGTAAAACACACGGCTGGAAAGACGGTTCCCACGGACGGCTGCACTTGCTTTCCCCAGTAGGTGACGGTGACGGTCCCTCTGTCCTGCACCTAAGTTGATAATGGTTGCGATGGGTTCCCACCGGTAACCCGCTGCCCGGTTTGGATATGGGCCGGAGGAGCCCTACTTTGCCCGCAGGCGCTGGCCCTGAGAAACTGGTGCCCTGGCGGTGGCGGTGTCTCTCTGTTACGGTTGGACTGTTGCCTTCAATCGGGACTTGGTTGTTAGGAGACAGACGTCCCCTTCACTGACGGATTTGGCAAATTATGGCGACTCCTAGCCTTGCCGGGATCCGAAAAGCCCCTGCCCTGGTGCTGACTGTTCTTCGTATACTGCTCCAGACCGCCGGGTCACCACCCGTCCGCGGTCCTTCCAGCAACCTCCGAGCAGTCCCCCTGCAGACTATCACCGCCGTCTGCTGACCTTGCTGTCCCTGTCCGGGGCACACACCCGGACCAACTTCAGGCTTTACAACTGTCACTTTCCACTGTCTCTACTCTCACTGTTTACTCCTTCACTTCCCTAACTGTTCTTCTTCCTGTCCAAACTCTATCTTGCTTCTTCTCACTTTCACTTCCCTCACTTCACTCCTCACTCAAGCTCTCCCTGAGCTAAACTCCCTGGTTCTTCCCGCCTCCAGGGCTGTGAACTCCTCGGTGGGCGGAGCCAACCGCCTGGCCCACCCCCTGGTGTGAACATCAGCCCCTGGAGGAAGGCAACAAGGATTTTGGTAGCCTTGGTGTTCCTAACTGGGGTGTAGGGTGTGGTGGTGTGATGACCTGTGACCCCTGGCTTGCCCAGGGCGTCACACTTCTACTGCACAACGCAGCGTTATGGACGCAGGGAAAACACTGCGCCCATAACGCTGCAAACCCTGATTGTGGACACACAGCCTAAAAAGCGTCAATGGATGAATGGATGTCAAATATATATAACGTCCCACCCCCGCCTGCATATTCTAAGCTGGCACCTTTAGTACCTTTCATGTGGCACTAAAGGGTGCCTAGCTTAGTATTTATCCAAAAAACAAAAAAAAAAAACAATGAAAAAAATGGCGTGGGGCCCCCCCTATTTTTGATAGCTAGTCAGGGTAAAGCAGACAGCTGTAGCCTGCAAACCACAGCTGGCAGCTTCATCTTGGCTGGTGATCAATTTGGAGGGCTCCCCAGGCTTTTTTTTTTATTTATAAATAAAGAATTAAAAAAAAAATAACGTGGGGTCCCCCCAAATTAGATCACCAGCCAAGGTGAAGCTGACAGCTGGGGTCTGGTATTCTCAGGGTGGGAAGAGCCATGGTTATTGGACTCTTCCCAGGCTAAAAATAGCAGGCCGCAGCCGCCCCAGAAGTGGCGCATCTATTAGATGCGCCAATCCTGGCGCTTCGCCCCAACTCATCCCGCGCCCTGGTGCGTTGGCAAACGGGGTAATAAATGGGGTTGATACCAGATGTGTAATGTCACCTGGCATCAAGCCCAGCAATTAGTGATGTCACGGCGTCTATCAGATACCAGACATAACTAATTGACAGTAAACAAAAGCAAAAAAAAAATGACAAAATTTTTTTTATTAGAAAAAACACTCCCCAAATCATTCCCTTGTTCTCCAATTTAATCAAAAAATTTGAAAAAAAAATGGGTCCACAGAAATCCATTTGGACGTCCCACGTCGCCTCTGGACCTTCTAGAATATGGGGGCACGTTCAGGGAACGTATCCCCCATTTTCTATGAGGGCAGACCCTCCATTTGAGGAGAGTGGGTGCCAAAAATCTGCACCCACTCTCCCCGGGTCACAGCTGCAGAGTGCCGAGCAGCCAGCACAGCTTTCTGAACACAGTGCTGGCTGTCAGCTGCTCTGCACATGTGACCGGCCGGCGTCTGCTGTGAAGTAGGAGGGGGCCGCGGGGGATCAGCGCTGCGACCGGACATGTAAGGGGGAATACCGGGGGGAATAGTGGGTGACCGGGCAGGGCCTGGGGGGCATTTTTCTGTCGCATATCTCAAGGCACATGCGACAGAAATCATAGGAGCAGGGCGGCCGGTGCGCTACTGTGCGCGCGGCCATGTTGGATTTTCGGGAGGGGGGTCGGGGGTTGGGGCGGGCACTTTGGCGACACTGGGGGCTTTAAATGCCTGCGTTCTCGCATGCCGACAAAGCCCGCGGACAGCAACAAAAAAGCAGCTCACTGCGGTGTAGCTGCGTTCTGACCCACATCATTGATTTAATGGAGGAGAGAACGCAGCCACACCGCACAAAAGAAGTGACATGCTGCTTTTCTTTCCGCACTGATTTTTGGCATCCAAAACGCTGCGTTTAGAAACGCAGCGTGTGCACTGATTTTTCGGCTTTCTCATACACTTTGCTGGGAAAGCTGAACGCATGCAATTTGCCACTGAAACTCTGCGGTTCTAAACGCAGCGTTTCCGCGGTAAAAAACGCAACGTGTGCACACAGCCTTATATGGACATTAGGTAGCTTAGAAAACAGACTCAGGTGAGTTTCAGGAGGTGTCCCCCTCGCCCGTCACGCTATCACCAGGGCATAACAGCTGACCATCCTTCTGAATCACACTTGTGCTTTGGCGTTGAGTTGCCATGCACTTGGCAGGTAATCTGATTGGAGCCTTCCTTTTTTACATTCTATTTTATATGTTCTCACTTGTTTGTTTTTGTTTTCCACTTTATGGGCAAATCCAGATGTTTTAGCCTGATTTATCAATTACAACTTTTTAAAATGTTTAAAAATTTGAAGCAACTATTCTCAAAAAGTCGCAAAAACAATTCAAAGTGTGAAGAAAGTCCATTTATGACCTAGAGACAAATTCATGAATCACTTGCTCAATTTTGATGAATTTGGCCACAATAATAGCAACTAATACCACAAAAAAAAAAGGTGACTTAACCCCACCCCCCGCAAAATATGAAAAAGAGACTTTCTGTGTTGTCATTGGTCAAGTAGGATGTGCCTAATGAATTAAAAGTTAAAAGGTGCATACCACTTAATGAATTGGGCACATCTCCTCAGTGGCATGCACCTCGTTAGAAATGCTACTCTAGGAAGGGATTGGATTATCAGGTTTGGGGTACGTAATGGAGTAACTTTTCATAAATTCAGCAGCCGTTGCCCTGCCCATCCTGCCCATGATCTGCTCACTTTGACAGAGCTAGGCAAAGATGGAAAACTGTTTTTTTTGCACAAATTCACTTCAGTAGATAACTTGTTATTTTTGTTGAATAACGGTACATATTTTGCATTCGCTATGAAACTGGCCGGCCCCAGCCTGCACACAGGACATTCCTATCCTTGAAATATAGTACTATAGACTGTTACTTAATTTTCTTCCTACAACATTTCATAGATATGCCACATCCTCTAGAAACTCACCACATAGACACAACTGTGCAAAGAACCTAATATCTTCCCTTAATTATTATCACATGCTATTCTCCTGAAAATAACGCTCTCTGTTCAATGTGTTAGATCCACTTTTAAAGATATAAAGAAAACTCATTGAATAAAGAGGAAGAATATATCTTGCAAAACAATCCCAGATACCCATTTAGGCCAGCCATTGAGGCACATTTGAGATAGTGTAATAAAGCAGGTACATATAGCAGGAGAAATAAGTATTGAACACGTCACCAATTTTTTAAGTAAATACATTTCTAAAGATGATGTTGTCATGACTTTCTCTCCAGATATCGGTAACAACCTATCCATTCCACACAGGCAAATAAATGAAATCATAGATGTCTATGAGTTAAGTTATGTGTAATTAGGAAATTTGACACAGGAAAAAGTATTGAACACATGAAGAAAGAGAGGTGCAAAAAGCCATGGAAAGACATGACACCATTTGAACTCTATCAGTAATTAGTAAGCAATCCTATTATTGGATTATTGGGATGGCTCAGCATCACCAAAAACATAAGGCCGATAGGAAACGTTTGGCGGTTCCCACCTTCAATGTAAGGGGTATTTTGCACGCTGCGACATCGCAAGCCGATGCTGCGATGTCGAGCGGGATAGTCCCCGCCCCGTCGCAGCAGCGATATCTTGTGATTGCTGGCGTAGCGAACATTATCGCTACGCCGGCTTCACATGCACTCACCTGCCGTGTGACGTCGCTCTGGCCGGCGACCCGCCTCCTTCCTAAGGGGGCGGGTCGTGCGGCGTCACAGTGACGTCAGATGGCAGGCGGCCAACAGCAGCGGAGGGGCGGAGATGAGCAGGATGTAAACATCCCGCCCACCTCCTTCCTTCCGCATTGCAGCCGGGATGCAGGTAGGAGATGTTCCTTGCTCCTGCGGCTTCACACACAGCGATGTGTGCTGCCGCAGGAACGAGGAACTACATCGTACCTGTCGCTGCATCGGCATTATGGAAATGTCGGACCCTACACCGATGATACGATAACGACGCTTTTGCAATCGTTAATCGTATCAAAAAGGATTTGCACACTACGATATCGACTGCGACACTGGATGTGCGTCACTTTCGATTTGACCCCACTGACATCGCACCTGCGATGTCGTAGTGTGCAAAGCCCGCCTTAGTGCTAAGGTATGGTTATCATCTAAAAAATATTAAGCTAAAAATTCAATCAGCGAAGTTGGGTCCTAAATGTATAGCCTTTAAGAGACTCTAGAGGTTGTTAATCCAGTGGCCTTTAGATTAAGACTTCCTCTGACGCTTCACACCCCAAATGTGTTTGAACCATCTTGATATACATGCCCAAGGATAGACACACTGCTTAGGACATCCTTATATGATTGCCCTTGTAGCTCGTTATCTGCGACTGATACTGGTTTGACCATTAGCACTTTCACTTTATTGGTTATCCGTACTTTTTTTTACTCTTAGTGTACCGTCACACTAAGCAACTTACCAGCGATCCCAACAACGATAGGGATCGCTGGTAAGTTGCTAGGAGGTTGCTGGTGAGATGTCACACTGCGACGCTCCAGCGATCCCACCAGCAACCTGACCTGGCAGGGATCGCTGGAGCGTGGCTACACGAGTTGCTGATGAGCTCACCAGCAACCAGTGACCAGCCCCCAGCGCCGCGTGGAAGATGCTGTGCTTGGTAACTAAGGTAAATATCGGGTAACCAACCCGATATTTACCTTGGTTACCACCGCACGCAGCTACACGTGCTGAGAGCAGGGAGCAGCGCACACTGAGCGCTGGCTCCTTGCTCTCCTAGTTACAGCACACATCGGGTTAATTACCCGATGTATGCTGCAGCTAAATGTGCACAGAGCAGGGAGCAGCGCACAATGCTTAGCGCTGGCTCCTTGCTCTCCTAGTTACAGCACACATCGGGTTAATTAACCCGATGTGTGCTGCAGCTAAATGTGCACAGAGCAGGGAGCACCGCACAATGCTTAGCGCTGGCTCCTTGCTCTCCTAGTTACAGCACACATCGGGTTAATTACCCAATGTGTCCTGCAGCTACATGTGCACAGAGCAGGAGCCGACACTGACAGTGAGAGCGGAGGAGGCTGGTATCAAAGGTAAATATCGGGTAACCAAGGACAGGGCTTCTTGGTTACCCGATGTTTACATTGGTTACCAGCCTCTGCAGAAGCCGGCTCCTGCTGCCTGCACATTTAGTTGTTGCTGTCTCGCTGTCACACACAGCGATCTGTGCTTCACAGCAGGACAGCAACAACTAAAAAATGGCCCAGGACATTCAGCAACAACCAACGACCTCACAGCAGGGGCCAGGTTGTTGCTGGATGTCACACACAGCAACATCGCTAGCAACGTCACAAAAGTTGTTCGTTAGCAGCGATGTTGCTAGCGATGTTGCTTAGTGTGACGGGGCCTTTAGGCCTACAGTTTTTGATCATTCTTATCAGTGTGCTATTTATGATTTTTCATTTACTTGGTATTTTATTAGGCAGTAAACATGTGTTGATGTAGTGAATCGTTTACTTATTGGCACTTCCCTGTATGCATAGGATACTGTCTCTTACCTCGATCATTGTTACTATATTTAATAAAACAAATCTATTTATTTATTGGACTCCTGAGTCGGTTTTTCCTTTCTATACCACTGTTTTCTTGGCTACCCGTGAGTGGGTACCAGTGTCATAATCAGCTGGTTCAACTATAAAAAGGTGTTTCTTTATTAAGGTGCCTTTCAAGAAACATCTCATGATGGGTAAAAGATGATGATGGGTAAAAGCAGTGAACTGTTTCAAGACCTTTACAAACTTATTGCTGCAAAACATACTGATGGCATTGATTATAGAACAATTTGGAAACTACTGAAGGTACCATTGAGCACTGTTGGGGTCAAAATCCGGAAGTGTAAAGAACATAATATATTCATAAACTGGCCATGACCTGGTGCTTCCCGCACAATTTCATACAGAGGAGTGAAAAGAATTATAAGACGAGTTGTCCAAGAGCCAAGAACTACATGTAGAGAGCTACAGAAAGACCTGGAATCAGCAGCTACAATTGTTTTAAATAAAACAAAAAATAATCCACTCAACCTCCATGGCCTGTATACACACTCACTATGTATGACTCCATTGCTGAACAAAAATGATGTGGAAGCGTGTTCAAAGTTTGCTAACCAACATTTAAACAAGCCTGTGTAATACTGAGAGAATATAGTCTGGTAAGAAGAGACCAAAATTGAGCTCTTTGGATACCATAATATACACCATGTTTGGAGGCCAAAGAGAACTGTATATCACCCCCCAAAAACAGCATACCAACAGTGATGTTTGGAGGTGGGAACATCATGATGTGCGACTGTTTTTGAGCATTTGGCACTGGCAAAGTTCATGTAACTGAAGTAAGGATGAATAGACAAAAATACTGAGTCATTTTTGTTAAAAATCCGCTTCCATCTACCAGAATGATGAAGCTGAAATGAGGGTGGACATTTCAAAAAGACAATGATCCCAAATACACAGCCCAAGAAACCCTCAATTGCTCTCAGAGAAAGAATATATAGCTGCTAGAATACAGTCATATGAAAAAGTTTGGGCACCCCTATTAATGTTAACCGTTTTCCCTTATAACAATTTGGGTTTTTGCAACAGCTATTTCAGTTTCATATATCTAATAAATGATGGACTCAGTAATACTTCTGGATTGAAATAAGGTTTATTGTACTAACAGAAAATGTGCAATCTGCATTTAAACTAAATTTGACCGGTGCAAAAGTATGGGCACCTCAACATAAAAGTGACATTAATATTTTGTAGATCCTCCTTTTGCAAAAATAACAGCCTCTAGTCGCTTTCTGTAGCTTTTAATGAGTTCCTGGATCCTGGATGAAGGTATATTTGACCATTCCTGTTTACAAAACAATTCCAGTTCAGTTAAGTTTGATGGTCACCGAGCATAGACCGCCGCTTCAAATCATCCCACAGATGTTCAATGATATTCAGGTCTGGGGACTGGGATGGCTATTCCAGAAGATTGTAATTGTTCCTCTGCATGAATGCCTGAGTAGATTTGGAGCGGTGTTTTGGATCATTGTCTTGCTGAAATATCCATCCCCTGCATAACTTCAACTTCGTCACTGATTCTTGCACATTATTGTCAAGAATCTGCTGATACTGAGTTGAATCCATGCGACCCTCAACTTTAACAAGATTCCTGGTGCCGGCATTGGCCACACAGCCCCAAAGCATGATGGAACCTCCACCAAATTTTACTGTGGGTAGCAAGTGCTTTTCTTGGAATGCCGTGTTTTTTTGCCTCCATGCATAATGCCTTTTTATATGGCCAAACAACTCAATCTTTGTTTCATCAGTCCACAGGACCTTCTTCCAAAATGTAACTGGCTTGTCCAAATGTGCTTTTGCATACCTCAAGCGACTCTGTTTGGGGCGTGCTTGCAGAAACAGCTTCTTTTGCATCACTCTCCCATACAGCTTCTCCTTGTGCAACGTGCGCTGTATTGTTGGCCGATGCACATTGACACCATCTGCAGCAAGATGAAGCTGCAGGTCTTTGGAGGTGGTCTGTGCTTTGTCCTTGACTGTTCTCACCATTCTTCTTCTCTGCCTTTCTGATATGTTTCTTGGCCTGCCACTTCTGGGCTTAACAAGAACTGTACCTGTGTTCTTCCATTTCCTTACTATGTTCCTCACAGTGTAAACTGACAGTTTAAAGGTCCAGTCACACTAAGCAACTTACCAGCGATCCCAACAACGATAGGGATCGCTGGTAAGTTGCTAGGAGTTTGCTGGTGAGATGTCACACTGCGACGCTCCAGTGATCCCACCAGCAACCTGACCTGGCAGGGATCGCTGGAGCGTCGTTACACGAGTTGCTGGTGAGCTCACCAGCAACCAGTGACCAGCCCCCAGCGCCGCGTGGAAGATGCTGCGCTTGGTAACTAAGGTAAATATCGGGTAACCAACCCGATATTTACCTTGGTTACCAGCGCACGGAGCTACACGTGCAGAGAGCAGGGAGCAGCGCACACTGAGCGCTGGCTCCCTGCTCTCCTAGTTACAGCACACATCGGGTTAATTACCCGATGTGTGCTGCAGCTACATGTGCACAGAGCAGGGAGCAGCGCACACCGCTTAGCGCTGGCTCCCTGCTCTCTTAGCTACAGCACACATCGGGTTAATTAACCCGATGTGTCCTGCAGCTACATGTGCACAGAGCAGGAGCCGGCACTGACAGTGAGAGCGGCGGAGGCTGGTAAAGGTAAATATCGGGTAACCAAGGACAGGGCTTCTTGGTTACCCGATGTTTACTGTGGTTACCAGCCTCCACAGAAGCCGGCTCCTGCTGCCTGCACATTTAGTTGTTGCTGTCTCGCTGTCACACACAGCGATCTGTGCTTCACAGCGGGACAGCAACAACTAAAAAATGGCCCAGGACATTCAGCAACAACCAACGACCTCACAACAGTCACAAAAGTTGTTCGTTAGCAGCGATGTTGCTAGTGATGTTGCTTAGTGTGACAGGGCCTTAAATCTCTGAGACAACTTTTTGTATCCTTCCCCTGAACCTGAACAACTATGTTGAATAACCTTTGTTTTCAGATCATTTGAGAGTTGTTTTGAGGAGCCCATGATGCCACTCTTCATAGGAGATTCAAATAGGAGTACTTGCAAGTGGCCACCTTAAATACCTTTTCTCATGATTGGATACACCTGCCTATGAAGTTAAAAGCTCAATGAGGTTACAAAACCAATTTAGTGCTTTAGTAAGTCAGTAATAAGTAGTTAGGAGTGTTCAAATCAAGAAATTGATAAGGGTGCCCATACTTTTGCACCGGTCAAATTCTGTTTAAATGCGGATTGCACATTTTCTGTTAGTACAATAAACCTCATTTCAATCCAGAAATATTACTCAGTCCATCAGTTATTAGATATATGAAACTGAAATAGCTGTTGCAAAAACCCAAATTGTTATAAAGAAAAAGGTTAACATTAATAGGGGTGCCCAAACTTTTTCATATGACTGTAGCCTAGCCAATCACCTGACCTGAATCCAATAGAAAATGCATGGAAGAAATTAAAGCTCAGGGTTCATAGAAGGAGCCCACAGAAACTTTAGGATTTGAAGAGTGTTTGTGTGGAATAATGTGCCCAAATCACACCTGAGCAATGCATGCAACTAATTTCTCCATACATGAGGCGTCTTGAAGCTATCATGACCAACAAAGGCTTTTGTACAAAGTATTAAATGAATTACAGTAAGCATGTTCAACACTTTTAACTTGTCTTTTCTCATTATTACACATAACTTAAATTTACGGAAATCTATGGTTTTGATTTATTTGCTTGTGTGGATTGGATGTTTTGTTACTGACATCTGGTGAGAAATTATTGTCTATAGCACATTTAGAACTATATTGACTTTGAAAATTTGTGACGTGCTCAATATTTATTTTACCCGCTGTATGTGCCCCCTTCAATGTGATAAAACCTTCAGTGAAAGTTGGCTCTGCCTTGCAATCTTAAGATCTCTTTTTCATTATATTTGGATTCACTGCCATTGAGAGAAGTTGTATTACTTCAATGTACGGTGAGCCTACAATACACAGTAGAATGGCCTAGGAGCAGTAACATTACAGAAATTTACAAGGCTACTGAATTTGATCTAGATGCTGTTGTGATCGCTTTCCACTTAAAAGATGCATTAATGCTGAGTCTGCACAAATTAATACTTGCCGTAAGATTATATTCCCACTGTACAGGGTGATATCAGTTTATCTTCCAGACAAATACTTCACCTTGCTCATTATTTCTTTTCTGGCTGAGCACATATAGCTGATAGCTGATAGCATCTTATTTTAAAATACCCATATTACATCAGTTGTTTTTTTATTTTATAGCTGTAGGAAATGAGCTAACCATTGCTCAGTAGAAGAGAGAATGTATTATATGGGAAATATTGCAAGAATACATTTCTATTTTATGCACAGAACTGTACAATTGTACACTGCTGAAATAATGTGTATGGTTTATGTAATCAGTGAACCAAACTATATGTCTTGTATCTAATACTGTTGGCCCTCTCCCATGCACCCAGCTCCTAGAGCAAAGCCCCAGCCAGCCCATTCTTAGTCATATCTCAGGAGTACATATACAATAAAAAAAATGAATGGGACACTCTAAAGCCTGCTTTACACGTTACAATTACACATGCGATCTCGTAAGCGGTCACACACGCCCCCATCGAATGTCCGGCACGTTCAATTTGTTGCCCGTGTCGCACAAACGATTAAATCCCATCACACGTACTTACCTTCCATACGACCTCGCTGTGGGTGGCGAACATCCTCTTCCTGTAGTGGGAGGGATGTTCGGCGTCACAGCAACGTCACACGGCAGCCGGCCAATAGAAGCGGAGGGGCGGGATTGAGCGGGACGTAAACATCCCGCCCACCTCCTTGCTTCCGCATTGCAGGCGGGACGCAGGTAACATGTGTTCATTGTTCCCGGGGTGTCACATACAGCGATGTGTGCTGCCTCGTGAACATTGAACAACCAGACGTTCAATTTTTAGAATTTGAACGACGTGTAAGCGATCAACGTGTTTTCGTGCAATCGCAATCGCACATAGGTTTCACACTCTACAACAACACTAACGATGCTGAATGTGCGTCATTAACGACGTGACCCCGCCGACACATCGTTAGATTTATTGTAGAGTGTAAAGCCCGCTTTATTCATTTATATAGGTGTTTCATTCAGTTTAGGTGTTACAAGTGTGTAAAATCCAGCACTTAGATATGCAATCTACTTTTACATGTTTCTGAAAAATTGCTTTTTTCTGTGAACCTCACTAAATTTAATCTTGGTCCTGTAATAGGACTCCAGTGTGGTAAAATGTTGTCAGTGTGTGAAATTTCCTAAATTTTCCACAATCAACTGTGAGTTGTATTATTGAAAAGTGGAAGCTTTAAAGAACCAGAGGAACTCCAAAGCCACGTAGTGGAGACCACATAAAACTACAGAGTGGGACCAGTGGATGCCGAGGCACATGGCGATTGTTATGCACTACGACTCAATAATTGCAGTGATCAAAATATCTTCTGGCATTAACATCAGCAAAATACTTAGGATCTGGAGCTTCATGACAAGGGTTTCTATGGACAAGTTGTTGCATGCAAGCCTTTCATCACCAAGCACAATGTTAAGACGTAGTGAAGCTCTGCTACATCTGAATTCACAGCAAGCGGCCATAGAATGTGACCACCCGCTGTGAGCTTCAGGCAGAGCCTGAGCCCCGCAATGGGTGGTGACATCGCTCAGGTGATTTGTGGTCACAGGTGGAGGTTCTCCCCTGGGGTCACTAAGTTTAATGAGATCACCTCAGATGACATTACCTGCAATCACAGGTGAAGGAAGTACTTTGGGAACCTCCAACTGTAAAACAGGAAATAACCTGAGTGATGTCACCACTCATCGCACGACTCAGACAGTCTCTGCCTGAAGCTCACAGCGGGTGGTCATGTTCTATGGCCGCTCGCTGTGACTTCAGATGTAGCAGAGCTGGAATTGTGTCTATTACGTTGGACCTAGGTGTTTTGGGGCATAATAAAGCAGTGAAAGAGGGTGTTTTTTTTATATTTTACTCCAAATAAAGGATTTTTGGTGTTTTTGTTTATTTCCACTCTATTGCAGGCGGGTGAAGCCAAAATGGCTGAAGCAGACAGAAGCAGGAGCAGACAGGTATGGTGGGCATGACAGGGGCAGACAGGTATGGGAAGGTGAACACAGGAAGAAGTAACGGAACAGGAGAACAACTCCTGACAACTAGCTAGCAGATGGGAAGACTAACTAAAGGCATTGCACAGTCGCCTCCTCTAATGGGATAATGCCTTAAGTACCTAGTGCCTCACAGCCAAAAGGTTGAGGGCACTTCTGGCAAATAGTGTGCTGGCCCTTTAGGAGGAAAGTAGGCATGCGCGCATGTGGCACATTCCCGTGGGGACCTGTGCAGCCTCGGGAGGATGAGGCAGAGAAGCACATGGACAGCCATGGGAGTGCGTGGGAGGATACTGTCTGGATACAGGGGTAAGTGAGTCGACATCTCGGTTGGGAGAGGCAGGGTAGTACAGGGACACCGGCACTACATTTAATAGCTAATGTTTTCTTGCCTTTCAGCTATGTCAGGATAAACAGCATAAAGTGGTCTCAAACAAACCCAATTTATACACCAGAGTTGATAATATAATAGTTCATACATTCTACATGCAATGTATTTATGAGTCTTCTGTCCGCACTCCCTAAGTTTGCTAAAATATGGCCTAAACTCTGCATTTCTATTGCCAAAGTGCTTATTCAAGGTTTTGTGTTATCCAGCTGTGATTAGCGTAATCTCTTTTTTGGACTCATTATTTCTCTATTCTGTAAGATCTGTTCTTTTTGGAACCTTGAATTCAAAGTCTTGCAATGTAAATGGACTTAAATGGCCTCTGTTATCCTGATTATCAGGTTTTATCTTTAATAAACTTTTCATACAATTTAAATCTTTAAATAATTCAACCCAGCTCTTTGGTTTGTCAAGAGAGGTCGTACTCAGATGCAGCTCAACACAAGTGTAAAATTTCCTTTATTCAGAAAGATTGGTATTCCTATCATTAAAGGGGAGATCCAGCCCTGCACGCCATCAAATTGTAACAGTGTGAGATATTTGAACACTTCAGATCACACGCCAACTATTTTCCCATTCATATATCTCCCAGAATGTTGAGAGAAGAAGAAGAGAGTCTAATCAGCACTTTTCCACAAGTACGCAAATTGCATACTTTACATCACATGACAACTGCTGGAACCGGCAAGCGGAGCTGAATCTTAACAGTGTTTAGATTTCACACCACTTTTGCAAGCTTTAAGGGTACTTTTCACGTTGCAACATCGCTACTGCGATATCGTCGGGTCAAATCGAAAGTGATGCACATCCGGCGCCGGTAACGGCGTCGCAACGTGTAAAGCCTAGATGCGCTGATAAACAATCGCAAAAGCGTCGAAAAATGGTGATCTGTGTAGCGTCGGACATTTTCATAATGTCGGGTCGGCCGCAGGCACGATGTTGTTCATCGTTCCTGCGGCAGCACACATCGCTGTGTGTGAAGCCGCAGGAGCGAGGAACATCTCCTTACATGCCTCCACCGGCTATGCGGAAGGAAGGAGGTGGGTGGGATATTACGTCCCGCTCATCTCCGCCCCTCCGCTTCTATAGGCCGCCTGCCGTGTGACGTAGCTGTAACGCCGAACGACCCGCCCCCTTAGGAAGGAGGCGGGTCGCCGGCCAGAGCGACGTCGCAGGGCAGGTAAGTGCGTGTGAAGCTGCTGTAGTGATAATGTTCGCTATGGCAGCTATCACAAGATATCGCATGTGCGACGGGGGCGGGTACTATCGCGCTCAACATCGCTAGCCGATGCTAGCAATGTCGCAATGTGCAAAGTACCCCTTAGTGCTTACTGAAAATTTCCACAGGGCTTGGTAACCCTTTTAAACATTTTTCTCTTGGCCCTTTTATGCAGTACTAGGTTAAAACTTACTTTGATGCAGTACTTGATCAAAATAATCAAATAATCCCGCTTAGACTTGCCTTATTGGCTTTTCCTTATGTTATTTTTAATTCTTCCATGTACATTATATAGAGAGACAAATCGATCTCCTATTTTATTTTCAAAATAATTGAACTAGTTGTATTTGTTTGCCGTAAATTTAATTTTATAGCAAAAAATTGCCAAATCTCATGAATTTAAATTTCCAAAATTTAAATCATCTCTAATATTATATAGCATTTATGCTACAACAGTCTTTAGAAATTAAAAAGAAACAGCAACCCAAAGCTTGAGTAATAATTCTGGACACAAACACACAAAGTCTTGACTTACTTTATATCAAAGTTTTGCAAATAGTTTTATGGAACAACACTAGACTACTCTAAATGTCACAAAATGAAAATGTCTTAAAATATGGTATTCATATGGGTTAGGACATAATCCTACCCTGAAATGTCAAATAGGCACTTGTTTACTAAGTCTAGATATAAATTATCATATTTCCTTACCAAAACACATATCCTTAACATTATTGTTGCTTTGAAGCAGTAAAGCAACTTAATAACCTGTAAACCTGTATTGTGTTACATGATTTTATATTTATGCTGGCTTTTAGCTATTTCCAGACCACCCATAGTCCTGGCGGTCCATATTGTACTCTGCAGTGCTGTTCTAAAACATCACTGGACAGTATAGTAGCTGCGCGAGATTGTAGAGCGGCGAGCGCAGGAAATCAGCTGTCAGACTTACAGAAGGCAGAGAGGGTTTACAGTATTACCATCTCTGCCTACCTTATCACTGTATATTCTTTTCTCTGTCCTATCACATCCTGGGTGGGGCTATTTATGCTCTCCTGATACTTCTTTGCTGGTAATATACTTATGTGGATTCTGCTAAGTAGTTCCAGCCCCGCTGCTAGGGATTTTTGCCTGTTATACAGAGACCAGAACGGTATTTGCTCTGTACTTCTTCATTTATCTAACCTACAATTTTCTCCAGTTTTCTGTTAAGTTGTAGGAGGCTATCCTATCTTGCATTTACTATTTCACCTTTTCCACATTTTATGTTTCCTCACCGTGTGCCCATCACAGCACGCTTTTCCTATCTTGTGTTATAGTGTGTAACAACAACCCCTTTGGTTCCTCAGGTGAGATGAGGAACAACTCAATGGGGCAGGCAGGTCTGAATTGTGGGTTTTTAGTACTGTGTCTAGGATTATTCCAGCCTGTGCAGGAGCCGTTAGTGGCTGTGCAGCTAGGGATACCAGTCTGTACAGGAACGAGTAGGTAGCACGTGCGGCTGTATTGAGATAGGCTTTATTTACCCATTTACCTGTGTTGGAATACTTATGTGTACAACACTTGCTCTTCCATAATCTGAAACATTAGAGTAAACATGGTGTCGGAGTAAACTATGCTTTGGATTGTGAGCTTGCATGGTCTGAGACAGTGAGGAACAGGCCACTAGCAGTGTGCAAACCTCATAATTAATCAATAAAAGTGGCAGTCTTTATTATAGATGCCACACACTATTAAATGGTTTTGATATAGCTGTTCCCACAAATTGCCCTAAAAATCCATGTGTGGTCCCTGATTGTCCATGTGGTCCATGTGTGGTCCCTCATAGTCGGTGAAATGCCTTAGCCTCCCTGGTTAATCTACTGCAGCCTTTGTGCGCACAAGTATTGCCTGCTCCAAGAGTCTGACTGCAGCATGGAAGCTTGTTGTGGCCCATATTGCATCGCAGGCTGGATGTCTTCCTTCAGTGGTGAACATGATGTTACAAAAGGTCAAGGATAAAGAACATTAAGTTATGAGCCATCTTTTGTATAGTGTGCAAACCTCCAAATGTCATTGTGAGCTGCATCTGAAATGAAGCATCACAAACTGTTCCTGTGTGTGAGCAATAGTGGACTAATCCTGTTGTAATATTCTGCAAGGTATTCTGTGGCAAAATCTTGAACCACAATGTTTCTGAGCTGTTTAAGAGACTGTTCCTTGTAAGTACTGTAACCACCAAGCTCCATGCTACAGTATTGTAATGTAACCCCCAAGAACAAAGACTGTTCCTGTTATTCTGTGACCTCCAGGATCAGTATCCTATTGCGTTAAAGTGTAACTTTCAAGAAATGTATAAATGCTGGTGTATAACCATTAAGCATATACAGTACCCTCACATAAGAGAGTAAAACTGCTTTACTCACATGCCTCACTTTGACTAAACTGCATGATAATCCTACCATGACTGTGACTGTCATTTTGTCATCCTTGAGGTAGAAGCTGGGTTCTGGGTTGCAGAGCCACATTTAAGCTTACATGTTTGCCGCCCCCGTGGGAGCAGCCGAGCTGCTCGGATCCGGGTTCGCTGTGGCTCGAGGGTCTCCGGACCCGGGGTCGTGCGGCCACTCAAATAAAAGGGGGTATTTACAGGGGAGTTGATATACAGTCAGGGCCAGAAATATTTGGACAGTGACACATGTTTTGTTATTTTAGCTGTTTACAAAAACATGTTCAGAAATACAATTATATATATAATATGGGCTGAAAGTGCACACTCCCAGCTGCAATATGAGAGTTTTCACATCCAAATCAGAGAAAGGGTTTAGGAATCATAGCTCTGTAATGCATAGCCTCCTCTTTTTCAAGGGACCAAAAGTAATTGGACAAGGGACTCTAAGGGCTGCAATTAACTCTGAAGGCGTCTCCCTCGTTAACCTGTAATCAATGAAGTAGTTAAAAG
The DNA here is from genome assembly GCF_048569485.1 of Anomaloglossus baeobatrachus. NCBI lineage: Eukaryota > Metazoa > Chordata > Amphibia > Anura > Aromobatidae > Anomaloglossus > Anomaloglossus baeobatrachus. The sequence goes on from NC_134358.1 coordinate 166,874,621, forward strand.
ATCTGGGGTTGATTACAGGTGTGTGGTTTTGCATTTGGAAGTTGTTGCTGTGACCAGACAACATGCGGTCTAAGGAACTCTCAATTGAGGTGAAGCAGAACATCCTGAGGCTGAAAAAAAAGAAAGAATCCATCAGAGAGATAGCAGACATGCTTGGAGTAGCAAAATCAACAGTCGGGTACATTCTGAGAAAAAAGGAATTGACTGGTGAGCTTGGGAACTCAAAAAGGCCTGGGCGTCCATGGATGACAACAGTGGTGGATGATCGCCGCATACTTTCTTTGGTGAAGAAGAACCCGTTCACAACATCAACTGAAGTCCAGAACACTCTCAGTGAAGTAGGTGTATCTGTCTCTAAGTCATCAGTAAAGAGAAGACTCCATGAAAGTAAATACAAAGGGTTCACATCTAGATGCAAACCATTCATCAATTCCAAAAATAGACAGGCCAGAGTTAAATTTGCTGAAAAACACCTCATGAAGCCAGCTCAGTTCTGGAAAAGTATTCTATGGACAGATGAGACAAAGATCAACCTGTACCAGAATGATGGGAAGAAAAAAGTTTGGAGAAGAAAGGGAACGGCACATGATCCAAGGCACACCACATCCTCTGTAAAACATGGTGGAGGCAACGTGATGGCATGGGCATGCATGGCTTTCAATGGCACTGGGTCACTTGTGTTTATTAATGACATAACAGCAGATAAGAGTAGCCGGATGAATTCTGAAGTGTACCGGGATATACTTTCAGCCCAGATTCAGCCAAATGCCGCAAAGTTGATCGGACGGCGCTTCATAGTACAGATGGACAATGACCCCAAGCATACAGCCAAAGCTACCCAGGAGTTCATGAGTGCAAAAAAGTGGAACATTCTGCAATGGCCAAGTCAATCACCAGATCTTAACCCAATTGAGCATGCATTTCACTTGCTCAAATCCAGACTTAAGACGGAAAGACCCACAAACAAGCAAGACCTGAAGGCTGCGGCTGTAAAGGCCTGGCAAAGCATTAAGAAGGAGGAAACCCAGAGTTTGGTGATGTCCATGGGTTCCAGACTTAAGGCAGTGATTGCCTCCAAAGGATTCGCAACAAAATATTGAAAATAAAAATATTTTGTTTGGGTTTGGTTTATTTGTCCAATTACTTTTGACCTCCTAAAATGTGGAGTGTTTGTAAAGAAATGTGTACAATTCCTACAATTTCTATCAGATATTTTTGTTCAAACCTTCAAATTAAATGTTACAATCTGCACTTGAATTCTGTTGTAGAGGTTTCATTTCAAATCCAATGTGGTGGCATGCAGAGCCCAACTCGCGAAAATTGTGTCACTGTCCAAATATTTCTGGACCTAACTGTATAGTTCGTGACGCCACCCGTGGTGTACGATAAATTGGGAGTACCGCCGCTGCCGTTTGGAGTACCCGGGGTGATGAAGTGGGGCAGCAAGGTGCCGTAGCCAGGGGTGGGATTCAAATTTTTAACAGGTTCTCTGTAAACTCCGCCCAGTTGAAAACCACACCCATTCTGTAACAACACCCATTTTGTTAGCCACACCCATTTTCACGCACTTTCCTCAACCAAAAAATACAAGTAATTTAAATTTTAATCTCTTTCCCCTTCTTCCCCTCCTTTACCTTCACTCTCCTGTCCAGCACCAGTTGTTCCAGTCACTGTCAGTCTTACTGTAGTAAATGTTTTTTCTACAATTTTTAAAAATTACTACTAAAGGAGCCCTGCTAAAATTTGAACGGACGACCTTCCCCATACAGATCTCATCCCATTATGGCCCCTTTCCCCTACAGATCCCATCCCATGTGGCTCCTTTCCCCCTACAGATCCCATCCCATTATGGCCCCTTTCCCTTACAGATCCCATCCCATGTGGCTCCTTTCCCCCTACAGATCATATCCCATGTGGCTCCTTTCCCCCTACAGATCAAATCCCATTATGGCCCCTTTCCCCTACAGATCCCATCCCATGTGGCTCCTTTCCCCCTACAGATCCTATCCCATGTGGCTCCTTTCCCCCTACAGATCCCATCCCATGTGGCTCCTTTCCCCCTACAAATCCAATCCCATCCCATCATGGCTTCTTTTCCCAGCAGATCTTATCCCATGTGCTCCTTTTCCCATATAGCTACCATCTATGCAGTCTCCTCTCCCCATATAGTTCCCATCTATGCAGCCTTCTCTCCCCATATAGTTCCCATCTATGCAGCCTCATCTCCCCATATAGCTCCCATCTATGCAGCCTCCTCTCCCCATATAGTTCCCATCTATGCAGCCTCCTCTCCCCATATAGTTCCCATCTATGCAGCCTCTTCTCCCCATATAGCTCCCATCTATGCAGCCTCCTCTCCCCATATAGCTCCCATCTTTATGCGGCTCCTATGCCCATATAGCTGCCATCTTTTGCGGTCCCTCTCCCCATATAGCTGCCATCTTTTGTGGCCTCCTTTCCCCATATAGTTGCCATCTTTTGTGGCCTCCTTTCCCCATATAGCTGCCATCTTTTGTGGCCTCCTTTCCCCATATAGCTGCTATCTTTTGTGGCCTCCTCTCCCCATATAGCTGCCATCTTTATGCAGCTAGTCTCACCATATAGCTGCAATCTTTATGCGGCTCCTCTCCCCATATAGCTGCCATCTTTTGCGGCCCCTCTCCCCATATAGCTGCCATCTTTTGTGGCCTCCTTTCCCCATATAGCTGCCATCTTTTCTGGCTTCCTTTCCCCATATAGCTGCCATCTTTTGTGGCCTCCTTTCCCCATATAGCTGCCATCTTTTGTGGCCTCCTTTCCCCATATAGCTGCCATCTTTTGTGGCCTCCTTTCCCCATATAGCTGCCATCTTTTGTGGCCTCCTTTCCCCATATAGCTGCCATCTTTATGCAGCTAGTCTCCCCATATAGCTGCCATCTTTATGCAGCTAGTCTCCCCATATAGCTGCCATCTTATGCAGCCCCTCTCCCTGCATCTTCGGCTTTATGAGCACTTACCTTGCTCCAAACACCGGCGGCTGCTTCTCTGTCCTCTGTCCTCCTCCGCGGCTCTCTGCAGTCACAGTGACGCTGACAGACAGCAGTAGGAGGAGCTACCTCCTCACACTGCCGTCACCTCTGCAGCATCAGCATGTCGCTGCACGCCGGTCAGGGAGCCGACAGGCTTCACTGAACCCGGAAGTGCGGAGGTATGGGCATTCATTTGTGCTAGTGTCTTAAAGAGACACTAACACAAATGAATACAGGGAACCGGATCGCTGGAGCTGTTTCTTGCCGGTTCTGGGAACCGGCTGCTATTTTAACAACCGGTTCTCCAGAACCGGACAGAACCGGCTGAATCCCACCCCTGGCCGTAGCCCTCCACGGGTAGGAAGATGCCCCGGGACTCGGTGTGGGGTGCCGTGGGATGCAGGTGTCACTCTCCTACTCACTCAGTTCATAAGCAGAAGCTGACAACCGGGTAAACTAATTCTCTGGGTACTATTGCCGCTGAGGGGAGCTCGTCCGGGTCTCGTCCCCTATAGTGTTACCTGGTGATCCGTGACCTGCCTCCTGGCACTAAGTTTAACTTCCACGTGGTGGCCCAGTAATATGGAACTTGCCCGGCCCTGCTCCCCACTGTGGCTAAGTGTGGGAGCTTGCTCTCAAGGCTCACGCTTGGGATTTTCTGGACCATTTTGGGTTGAAAAGTCCTATCCGCTTCGTTGCGCTAATGCCCCGATTCTGGAGCGGGTGGGAACGGATCATAAAGGCTCCATTCTCCTCAGGTGAATTGTTGGGTTGCCTGAAGCTACTCCCTAACCTAGGGTCCGTGTACCCCATAGTACCTTCGATCCCGGACTGGTGACAGTGCTAGGCTGCCGGCTGTCCTCCTCGACAGGTCCAGACACCTTGCCACAATCGTCTGCGACCGGGGGTCCGACTTCTCTAGGTCCAGACCACCGTCTGCAACCTTGACAGCTTCTCTAGGAGCCACCGCTCCTGGCCTCTGAGCTCCTCACAGCTCGAGCGTTACTTCCCAACTCTCTCTACACTACACTCCTCACCTCCCCTCCCTGACTCCCCAGGTGGGCGACTCTATTCCACTCAAGCCGTCCACTGGTGTGCCTGGTGGGTGTGGTGCAGGGTGTATCTAGGATTTAATTTGCTGTTGGAGGCAACACTATTAGACCCAGAACCAAGAGGGAGGTGGAATACTGCATGGAAGGGCAGCTTGTACAGTACCCTGTGATGAGCTGATAGTCCAGGGGCGTCACACATGCATTTGAGTCCTCCCAATATACAGACTAATAACAAAAATGTGACAAGTGTGAAATCATACACAGAGAAGATTAAATAGAGGCCACCAGTAAAAAAAAAAACAAAAACCCTTTACAGTAGATTAAAAATGAAAAATATCCTTTTTAGAATTTTTTCCATGCGGAGATATAAACTGGGTCCAAAGCCCAATGCCATAATATTAAAGGATTTTGTTGAAAACATGACCCCCTGAGTTGAATTATTGTCAGATGAAGACTATGGGACTCGTTTGTTGTGCACGAAAGTTTTAATGAAGGGCTGGCTTGTGTATAATACACTGAAGTCCATGTCAATGTCACACTTTGACACGTGGCGGACACGTTCAGACCAACCGATGTCTGGTAGCATGACAAAATACAAACAACAGTACAACAAGTAGAGGGGAGCACCAGGGACACATAACAATGGTGTACCCTAACTCTAGTGAGAGGGGTTGATGGGCACTGACCTGCCACTAACTCTACACTCCCAACCAGGCGCTATAAAGTCTCCTCAACTGTTGCTGAACAGGAACCTGAGACCCTAAGAAAAACCCTGTAGTGGCTCTTGCTAGTGTGTTGGCTGGTGGCGGACGCTAGCTTCACCACTGCACTAATAAACACAGGAAAAGGAAATATTAATCAGGGGAAAACAGTAAAGAATAAAGTCCAAATGCAGGAACAAGCCTTCACAGGTCCTTACACCAGTGCGGCCAGAGAACAAATCGCTTTGTATCTTCAGCAGGGATTGCTGGGTAACACCTCTGTTTAAACCTGAAGGGCGTGACTACAAACCTACTGCAGCTGACACACTCAGCTAGAGACTGCTGAAGAAGCTGCCAGAAGAAAAACTGACATTAACCATTAGGTACTGAAGGAAACAAAACCACATTTAAATGTGGATAACCTGATAGAGATGAGAGGCTGTCACTAGTCTCAAAAAACAGGGAGACGGTCGTGACATTCACCGAATGAATTCAACGGATCTTTTCAGAGGCATGCACATCAGTGATCTTCACTAGAAACACTGCTGCTGTAAGGGGCACTTTGCACACTACGACATCACAGGTGCGATGTCGGTGGGGTCAAATCGAAAGTGACGCACATCCGGTGTCGCTCTTGACATCGTAGTGTGTAAATCCTTTATGATACGATTAACGAGCGCAAAAGCGTCGTAATCGTATCATTGGTGTAGCGTCGGTCATTTCCATTAATTGGGAAATACCGATGTTACAATGTTGTTCCTCATTCCTGTGGCAGCACACATCGCTGTGTGTGAAGCCGCAGGAGCGAGGAACATCTCCTACCTGCGTCCTGCGGCTCACGCCGGCTATGCGGAAGGAAGGAGGTGGGCGGGATGTTTACGTCCCGCTCATCTCCGCTCCTCCGCTTCTATTGGCTGCCTGCCGTGTGACGTCGCTATGACGCCGCACGACCCGACCCCTTAATAAGGAGGCGCTTCGCCGGCCAGAGCGACGTTGCAGGGCAGGTAAGTGCATGTGAAGCTGCCGTAGCGATAATGTTCGCTACGACAGCTATCACCATGATATCGCAGCTGCGACGGGGGCGGGGACTATCACGCTCGGCATCGCAGCATCGGCTTCCGATGTCGTAGTCTGCAAAGTGCCCCTAAGAAACACAGGCATTATTGATGACCGTGCATAGCCACAACTATCCCTTCAATATGCTAACTCCACGTTGCAACTTTCAACATGTTTTACTCCAGTTTTCTGAATGATTTGTTTAGATGTACACATTTTGAAAAAGCATTTTATTTAAGACTTGTTAATATTAAGAGAGAAGTATGGTCCATCACAGGCTCTGATCACATTTACATTTACAGAGGAAGCCATAAAACTTCTGGATCCACAACGGACCTAATTGAAGTACACTGCGCTTCATCACATTCTGCCGAGATGTCCTTTGTCTTAATGAGGAAAATAGCTCTGCTCCACAAAACCCCCCTGACCCAAATGTAAACAGAGCCATAATGCTTGAGAATTGCAACCTCAGTAAAGTCTATTCCTTGTTTTTAGATCTCAAAAGGCTTCAAAGGAAAAATGCAGCCAGAATACAAAAAGCTGCGTGTTACAAATGCGGTATCACGATGTAGGTTTGCATAAAAGTACATCCTAGGAGCATCCCCAGAGCGGCTCAAAGCAAAGTCCGCGCATGCATTTTCATGTTTTGCTGCTTATATTTTAGTGATTGCTTGTGGTTATGTGAAAACTATGTTTTCTACATAATAATACTAAAAAAAGCCTTGGTCACGACAAAATTTACAAACAAAAGAAAATAATAAAAGTCTCCCTGTAATGGACTGCGTGACATTTCCTGTACATTCCTCACTACTCTAATGCAACTTTAGCAAAATCTTTGTTTATTCTGAATGTACAGAATGTATGATTCAGCTTCAGGTCTGGAAATAATCTCCTACAGGCTGAGCACCATCACATTACTTGACAAGTAAAATATACCACTGAATTATATAGGACTAAGCATAACACAATCACTTTGAGAAATGTCAGGGGATACAAGAACATTTAGGTAAAGACCGGTGGCTTAACTAGAGTGCTATGGGCCACGACATTTGGTTACAGGCCTCCACCAGCTTGTTGGTGAGATCTCTCCCTATAGGAAATGTCCTCCAACCTGTAATAATGTCTCCCACCCTGGTCTCTTTAACTGAGTTGTCCACTACTTGGACATCCCCCTCTCATTTGCCATTTCCACCCCCATAGGAAACTCACCTTTGGTGCCGTTGTGGTTCCAGCAGTGTCGGAACTTGTGTTCCCGGGGTTCACGTAACATTGTTGTGACACGGATGCCCCAGTCCCAATCACCGCCAGCTTCTCTGTCCTTGCCTTCAGACATGTAAGTTATTAACAATAAGTGAGTGGCAGCCAGAACACTCAAATGATGTAAATTACTTAACCATCCTGAAGTGGGGATAGAGAAATTGACCGTGATTGGGCTCGTGTGTCATAACAATGTCACGTGACCCCTTTGAAGGCCAGTTCTGACATCACTGGAATCACAATGGCATTGGAAGGGAGTATAATATTTTATGGGGGCAAACATTTGGAATGAAAAGGAGTTGTCCAAGTAGTGGATAGTCCCTTAAATATTGTCTTCTCCCATTCTGATCACTCCCTGTAATAATCCAATTAGCCATTTTTCCTCCTTTGTATCATGTGACTCATTAGTGTTACAAGGTCTCAGGGGTGAATGGGGAGCAAGTGTTTTACATTTGGTGTTATCGCTCATACACTCTCTCATACTGGTCACTGGAAGTTCAACATGGCACATCATGGCAAATGATTCTCTGAGGATCTGAAATAAAGAATTATTGCTCGACATAAAGAGGCTATGAGAAGATTGCCAACATTCTGAAACTGAGCTGCAGCACGATGGCCAAGTCCATAGAGCGGTGTAACAAGACAGGTTCCACTCAGAACAGGCCTCGTCATGGTCGGCCAAATAAGTTGAGGGTCATCAGGGTCATATTATCAGTGCTTACCCCATATGCCACACAGTGCATCAAATTGGTCTACATGGCTGTCATCCCAGAATGAAGCCTCTTCTAAAGATAATGCACATGAAAGCCCCCAAGTTTGCAGAAAACAAGCAGACTTAGGACATGAATTACTGGAATCATATTGTGTGGTCTGACAAGAAAAAGAAACTTATTTGGTTCAGATGGTGTCAAGTGTGTGTTGAGGCAATGAGATGAGGAGTACAAAGACAAGTGTTTCTTGCCTACACTCAAGGATGGTGGAGGGAGGCTCATGTTTTGAGGCTGCATGAGTGCTGTCGGCTGTGGGGAGGTACAGATCATTGAGGGAACCATGAATGCAAACATGTACTGTGACATGCTGAAGCAGAGCATGATCCTGATCCCCTCCTTTTGGAAGCTGGACCACAGGGCAGCATTCCAACATGATACCAACCCCAAACATAGGTGATAAATTGTGATATTGAAAGCCACATATGGGACATGTTTTTCAGTTGACTTGTGTAGTGAGGAATAGGGGAAAGTTGTTAATAAATAAGGATATTTTGGGTATGGAAGACTGTGATGACAGAAGACAACAAGCTTAGATTTGTCCTGGCTTAGTTACAGCTCAAGCAGTGACCTAAGGCTAAGGACACGGGCTCTCGCATCGGATGCGTTATGCTAATGACCCTCAGCTTCTGCTCTGCAGGGAGTGTGAGCTGAGTGTCATTATACTGATCTTGCGATCAGATCACAGCTTCAGTGGAGAAGGAGGGACTAATCTCCCCTATCTGCTCCATTATCAACTGATGCGTATATCGCACTCCACTTTGGTGTAATTCGAGTGCAGTGCGATGTTTCTCTCACACCCATAGACATGTATGGGTGTGAGTGAAAATAAATTGGATTCCACCTGCAGCATGCTGCGATTATTTTCCTTCTCCAATTAGGGCTGAGAAAAAAATAATCGCTCATGGGAGCTGCCCAATAGAGTAACACTGGTCTGAGTGGAATGCGATTTTTTTTATCGCATTCCACTCACTCTGTTACTCGCCGTGTGTCCTTACCCTTAAATGAAAACTATGTATAGAACAGAAACACCACTGCTTGTAGATACTGCTGAGTACTGCAGAACAGGTCCTATTCTTTGAAAAGCTGGAGCAGGTATCATCTGGTCATTTGGGGTGCTGGCTGTTTGAGTTCTACTGATCTGATATTGATGATTCATTTTAATGACAGGTCAATATATTAATAAAATAGAAGAGGAAAACGTCTATCTTTTAAAGTTGTCATTTCAGGTCAAGGATGTTCTACCAACTAAAAGTCTGCAAGGGTTGAATACTTATGCAGTATTTTTACAGTTTTTTCTCTTGTTTTCCAAAAATCAAAAATTGAATTGTGAACTGTACCAATCTGATATGGATGGTCTATCCTAAAGACAGGCCAATCATATAATATGGTAGTATTAAAAACTATTACCTTTTAAAGCTGATTTTGCAGAACAAGAATGTCCTTGTCACAATTCCTCCTGTGCATCTTGATTGGCAGCTCAGTTGTCCAATCTAGTGCAGGGGCTTGCTGAGCTATTGATGTGTTCAGTGACACCTCAGTCATCCAACCTGAGACTGGGAGGATCTGTTTTTCAAGGTATACCCTGTTCAGTTTGATTTCTCAGCTATTTAGCTCAGAAGCTCTAGAGGGGGGCAGTGGCTCTGGGGTGGGGGGACAAAAAGCTCTGAGGTGGAGGGGTGACATGCAGCTCTGGGGGTAAACAACACCGGGGTGGAGGGGACATACAACTCTAGGGTTATAGTAGTATGCAGCCCCCATATTCCTCCATATAATGTTATGTAGCCCTCATGTAGCATTATGAAGCCCCCATATGGCACTATGCAGCCCCCATATGGCACTATGCAGCCCCCATATGGCACTATGCAACCCCCATATAACATTAAGCAGTCCCCATATAGCACAATGCAGACCCATATAGCATTAGGCACCCTCATGTAGTATACAGCCCTCAAATAGAACAATGCAGATCCATATAGCATTAGGCACCCTCATGTAGTATACAGCCCGCAAACAGCACAGTGCAGACCCAGATAGCATTAGGCACCTTCATGTAGTATACAGCCCCATATAGCATTAGGCACCTTCATGTAGTATACAGCCCCATATAGCACAGTACAGACCCAGATAGTATTAGGCACCTTCATGTAGTATACAGCCATATATAGCACAGTACAGACCCAGATAGCATTAGGCACCTTCATGTAGTGCAGAGCCCGTATATAGCACAGTACAGACCCAGATAGCATTAGGCACCTGGTGCAGGGGTACATAGGACCATGAGATCACTTCGGGGATTACTAATAAGACCAAAAAAAGAAAAAAACGAATACAAAGGTGTTTTTTAATGAATTAATAAAATATTTTGTATGCATTATAGACCTTTGTATTTGTTTTTTTCTTTTTTGGTCTTATCCATATAGCACAGTACAGACCCAGATAGCATTAGGCACTTTCATGTAGTGCATAGCCCGTATATAGCACAGTACAGACCAAGATAGCATTAGCAAATTTATCTAGTATATAGCCATAGATAGCACAGTGCAGCCCCATATAGCACAGTACAGACCCAGATAGTATTAGGCACCTTCATGTAGTATATAGCCCCCATGGTCGTCTGGCCACAGTAACTAGTACATACTCACTTCTCCTCGTTCCCCTGCTGCTCCGGTCTCCTCAGCGAGTCCACTGCTGTCACTCGCTCTGACCTCACTGCAGGCGCGCGGTGGTGAAGTCAATCACGGTAAAACGTTCATTGCATGCACATCGTTCAATTACTAAAAATTGAACGTCAGGTTGTTCAATGTTCCCGAGGCCGCACACATCGCAGTGTGTGACACCCCGGGAACGATGAACTGCAGCTTACCTGTGTCCCACGGCTCCCGCCGGCTACGCGGAAGGAAGGAGGTGGGTGGGATGTTAACGTTGCGCTCATCTACGCCCCTCCGCTTCTATTGGCCGGCTGCAGCATGACGTCACTGTGACGCCAAACGTCCCTCCCACTCCAGGAAGTGGATGTTCGCCGCCCACATCGAGGTCGTATGGAAGGTAAGTACGTGTGACGGGAAATAATAGTGTGTGCGACACGGTCAACAAATTGAACGTGCCGCAAATACGATGGGGGCGGGTCACATCGCATACGATATCGTATGCGAAATTGTAAGGTGTAAAGCAACCTTTAGTCTTTTGATCACTTGTGCTAGTTGATCTAGGGTATTGGGATTGATCTTTTACTATTTGACCATTGACTTTGTTTGACCATCCTTTTGCCTTTCCCTTCTGCTCTAATCCACTACAATCCATGTATTCTGACTCCGGACCGGGACATGATCACCCATCTGCCTATCCCTTTAATCCTGACATGGTCTCTTGATACCTGACCCTGGAACATTTGACTATCCTGCCTCAAGACTTGCCTATGTAGTGAATAGTGTCACAGGTCTACCAGATAGTAGTTTGAAGGGGTTAAATACTTACATAACATCTTTTCTGTTTTTACTTTTTTTTATTTCTTATAAATCTAGTGAACAAAATAACCAGAGATTGAATTGTGAGTTTTTAAAATGAACTTCAACTACTTAGTGACAAGCACCATACATGCACGGCACTCTTCAGGAGTGAATGAGTGGAGCTGATTCAGCACCGGGCACACCTTATTGCTGGCACATGATGGCTGTGTTACTCAGCAATCATCTGCCTGTAACTGGCATGATTGGAGTGGAGTCCACGGCTGTTAACCTGTTCAATGTCGCTGTCATTTTTTTTAGTGCGGCATTTACCGCGAAGTCCGGATGCACGCTGTTCTAACTGCCCACTGCCATCCCCCTTCACGCGCTGATCAGCAGCGGACATATCATTGGTACAACCTGTGTAGCTGCAGAGGGGCCCAAGAGGTTGGGAAGCCCATTTTTACAAAGCAGGTGTCACTGTGAATTTTGATGAGTTATTGGACTGAAAAGGGCCCATATACTGTTCTTGCACTTGATCTTTCTGTCTGTGTCTGCCAGTGGGGCTGATGTTTTGGCATGACAGTCGGGGGCCTGCTAAAAGCTCCAGTGCCTGTCATGATGGTGCTCCTATGAACATCAGCTTGGTCATTAAAGGCTTGAAAGGGGTTGTCCAGCCACCTAAATTTTTTCTGCTCCTTCAGGGCAGACAATGACGATTAGCATTTCATATGTACACCCAGTATTTAGCTGCAGAAGTAACATGTCCATCTAGATGCAGTAAGGGTACGTGATGACGATCAGGACTCTCTGTGTCTTGGACGGGGCAGGTCCCGACCTGCGGGGCCGCAAGTCTACTCCACAGGAGAACGGAAATGTAGACTGGAGGAGCAGAAGGAGGTATTACTGCGCTGCTTGTAACAGGAAAAATACGAAAAAATTTTTTGTATAATAAAAGGAGTGACTTTATTTCTACGCGTTTCAGGAGTCTGAACCCCCTTCTTCAGGAATTGGATGTGCATCAGAATGATTCCTTTTCCTGAAGAAGGGGGCTCAGACTCCTGAAACGCGTAGAAATAAAGTCACTCCTTTTATTATACAAAAAATGTTTTTTATTTTATATTTCCTATTATGTGCAGCACAGTAATACCTCCTTCTGCTCCTCCAGTCTACATTTGATATCTCAGAGGACTGCTGCAGCATGGTTTATTGAGTTTGCTTTGGGCGTTGTGACTCACAACCTTAACAGGTGAGCATGCTTAGCTTATTTCTACCCTGGTTTTCTTGAAGGATAAGACCCTATTGTGCCTTTTGTTTTCCACTTTTTCCCTCTTCCACAGGAGAACACAGGAGAGGAGACCACAGCTGCCCATGCCCATGACCAGGGTTCGGGGCGCTGCAGTCTCTCGCTTGTGGTCTCCCTACGGAGAACGCTAAGAATTGACATGCATGCGGCTCGGAAAGCAGCACCGGAGGTCAGTTTTCGTTGCAGGCTGTACACGCACAGTGGGCATGAGATTTCTAGAAATCCCATCCACTGTGCTTGTACTCCACAATGCAGCATTTTTTATGCAGCAAAAACACTCGGCATACAAAAGGCTGCAAACACTGATCGTGGGCACACAGCCTAAAAAGAACAGACATGGGAGGGGGATATGTAAGATTATGACATTTTTATTATTTCACACCGTTTAGAGCAGCATATTAATTTGCAACTTTTTAGGGGATTGAAACATGTAATGATATATACCTGTTTCTTATGAGAATAGACCTCCTGTTCCCTTGTAGAAAAAATCTCTTCCAACTGGGAAAAAAAAATCAAAACATAACACCCCCAATATCCTGTTTAAGACCTCTTTCCTTACATGTTTCTAATAGAGCTACTATTCTAAGAGTGCTGCTCAATTTTCTATTACAACAGGATATTTGCTGTTAAAAAAATCCTGATGTAATGATAAGAAACTGAACATGTTTCAACCAACGTTGTAAATTTCCACTCTTGGCAAGATAAATGTGTGTTTTCCATGCATAAATCTGATTAAAAAAAAAAAAGAATACTGAACACATAATAATAGACTGTGATGTAACATAAAGCAAACACATTATGATTCAAGCTGGATGTGGGTGTAAACAACAATGTGCTCCCAGAAGAGAACAACGTAGCGGTACCACGTTCTACACGACTAATGCGTTCACCATGTTACACTCTATGAACTGCGCATATGCTCAGTCAAAGGCTACATTGGGTTACATTCACTTTCAACTTACTGGAAATCTTTGGCAAATTGTATTTTGAGCTGGAAAGGATATAAGCTATGTAATTTATAACTTTTAAAGCATTAATAGGGATTAACCCCCTTGGCTGTGGCGGGAGATGCATTTACCGCTCATTCTGCACTAGGCAACGCGAAATAATAAAAACATTCTAAAATCGAATTGTGCAGTCTGTACAGGCCATATCCTCCACCCACTAAGTATATGGGTGACTGCATAGTACAATAATACTGTCATCAAGTGAAATATCATTCATACATCTGGTGATCTATTATATTTTGTATTCATATACAGTCTACTTTTAGCCAAAGGTTACGTTCCAATGATGAGTATTTAGTGAAGTTGCCGGTTTTCTGCACCTTTTACGTTTCACATGCTTTTTATTTTGTTGTTGACACTGAAGTTTTTGTCTCTTTTTGGTATATCGTGTTTTTAATAGTGTTGCATTGTTTTTGATACTTTGTGGTATTTGTTTGTGACAAAACTTTACTCATAGTCATTTTTTTTGCGTTTCCGCAGTGGAAATGCATGTGAGTTTTTTTTACCAGCAGATTTTCCACATCTAATGCAATTCTATGGGGAAAATCTGCACATAAAACTCCTGGCACTCACAAGAAAAACTGACATGTTGTGTATCTCAAACACGCACCACAGGTCAGTTTACGCTGCGTAAAAAAAAGCACAGCGGGTATGAGATTTCTATAAATCCCATCATTGGACCTGGAGGACGCTGTGTTTTTTATGCATCTAAAATACGCAGCTGCAAAATCTCATTGTGTGAACGCAACCTAATATATACTAATGGGTCTACAGTATGTTACAAAGGTGAGTACACCCCTAACATTTTTCTAAACATTTTATTATATATTTTCATGGGACAATACTGAAGATATGACACTTTGATACAATACAGCTTGTATAACAGTGTAAATTTGGTGTGCCCTCTAATTTAACACAGAGCCACTAATGTCTAAACCACTGGCAACAAAATTCAGTACACCCCTAAATTGTGCCCAAAGTGTTTATATTTTGTGTGGCCACTGTTGTGTCCCATGAATGGGAACAACCTGTTGTATATAATTCTTGCATTGCATATTTTTCCTCCTATCAGGAAATTCCTTATTGTTACTAGGTGGATTTAGACTGTATGAAGCTTGTCCCTATGTACCTCCCTTAGTTGGCTTCTGTATAGAAAGCTCCTCCCTTCTCCTTCAGTTTAGTCTAGAGGAACCATTGCTGAAGAGACATGTCTAAAACCCTGTACAGATTATTCCTTTTCATCTGCCTTTAGTTTGCAATTAATACAAGATTCCAGAAGAAAACTACAGCGTTTCTCCTTGTCTTCCTACAAGTCATCGTTTGGGCTGAGTTAACACTATCTGTGGAAGCCGGTAGAGTGAGTAAAATCATACAGTTATCTAAGGGACTGATAATTAGAGCGGTTGGATTCATTGCTACCAGGAAGAGACAGAATAGTGAAAAGGACTAGCTGTGACCGGGATTAGTATACATATATCAGTAAAGAACCTGTTTCCAGGAGTGCTATACTGCATACAATCCAGAGAAAGGATTACCCCAAGGGGCTGATAACAAGGCACAGCATAAAACTTTATAGCAGCTTCAGACAGAGTGCCCTGTAAAGTATTAACCTGTTATCAGAACTGTGTGCAGCTATAAACCAAGAATCCCCCATAAACTAATTGTAAATTGCAGCCAGAGACTCTGCAAATACATCCTGCAAACACAGACTGCTGGCTGCAGAGATTTCAACATTGTATTGATCTCCATGACAACCAGTGCAGAGCAGCATTCACCATTCCTGATGGAGTCAAAAAGAACAATTTCTCTACCTGCTTTAAAGCAACAAGAGGAAGACAGGGACTAACACTTAGATTACAGTGAAAGATCTAAGCGATTGACTAAACCAACATGGAAGGTTAAAGAGAACCTAGAAATAGCCAGATGTGAACTGTTTACCCAGACAGCATTATTGTGGCAAAGAGTGCAAAAACAAGTGACTGTTTTATCTGCGCCTGGTGCTCATGAGCTACCACCAGGGGGAGCCCTGGAACAACTGTACTCAGCATACCGGTCCTACAAAGAGATTTGTAAAAAATATTCCTCTACCCTGCTGAGATCAAATACATCTGAGTCTCAAAAAGAACTACAGGACTTCCAACAGCTTAATGCTGAACGAGACCAAACTGTGCATGACATTGTGAGCGAGACTGAAGCAAAAATGGCGCAAATGTCAGGAGCGGCATCTTACAAATCCAGGTCCGTTAAGAGCTCAAGGCACTCACTCAAATCAGGCTCATCAAGGTACTCAACCCTCATTGAGCAGCTCATAAAGGTGCGCGCCGAAGCAGAAACAACGAAAGTACAAGCCATCTTCGCCCAGAGAGAAGCAGAGATGAAAGCAGAATCTGCACGCAAAGAAGCAGAGATGAAAGCAGAATCTGCACGCAAAGAAGCAGAGATTAAAGCAGAATGTGCATGCAAGGAAGCAGAAATTGAAGCCCTACAGAAGGAATGTGAACATGTGGCGGCCATGGCAAGGCTAAAAGTCTTTGAGCAAGCTCTGGGTGGGAGCCAAGAAGGCAGCGCCAGTTTGTGTGATCTCGACACAGAAGACTCACTTAAGCGTACAAGAGATTACGTGCTGAGCCAAGCCGACGAACTGCCAACTACCATCAACATTCCCGTCAGTGCTAACACTTCTCCAGAGCCTCAAGACACTGATCCACCTACAGCTTCCAGGTCAGTCCAATGCACCTCAGACTTTCAAGCCTGAACCAGCCCAGCTTCATATTCCAATGCACAGCCACACCCTGCGCATCAGCAACCTCCGTATGCCCATGTCTACATGCAACCTAACATGCCGGCAAGGCGCTACACTCCCAACAACTATGTAGTTCCAGCCCCGTATACAACAGAGATTGTACACACCAAACCGATCACTGGTCTAAATGCCTACGCCACTCCATACTTTCCCATGTTCCCGAACCAAGAAGCTACGAATCACGCAACCAGCACCACGCAGTCAGCAAATGTGCCCCAAACGTCGGAAAGATCAGACATGTCCGACTTTGCGAGGTACATGATCCGCCGAGAACTCACCAACACCGGTCTCACAAAGTTTGACGACCAGCCCGAAAACTACAGAGGGTGGAAGTGTGCCTTCAAAACCGCAACGCGTGACCTCGGCATTACAGCTGCTGAAGAGCAGGACTTGCTAATCAGGTGGCTAGGGCCACGGTCTACTGAGAGAATCAAGAGACTCAGATCCATCTACATCAGCGACCCAACAACTGGTCTCGCAACCGCATGGGACAGACTAGAGAAAGGCTTCTGCAGTCCTGAAGCAATTGAAGATGCATTGCTGAAACAACTATACGACCTTCCCAAAATATCTGGCAAGGATGCTTCAAAGTACCAGGAACTCAGCGACTTGCTGTCCGAGCTCCAGCTGGCCAAAACAGACACACACCTACCTGGCCTCAGCTACCTGGACACCGCTCGTGGGGTGAAACCCATAGTCGCCAAGTTACCTTACAACGTGCAGGAAAGGTGGACCACGGTAGGAAAAAACTATAAAAAAGAGCACCAAATGTCCTTCCCTCCATTCTCCTACTTCTGCGAGTTCATCAACGGCATCGCGGAATGTAAGGCAGACCCCAGCTTCACCTGTGGAGAACCCACCGACTCCACTTCACCAACTCCCAGATATGAGAGCCCTCATCAAAATGACAGAAGACGTAGGGACCCAGTATCAGTCAAGAAGACCGACGTTCTACCACCTACACCAACGTCAGCACCAGACAAGGGCAATGAAGGCGAGAAGGCAGAAAATCCGAACCGCCAGTGTCCTATTCACAAACTGCCACACCCCCTGAAGAAGTGCATTAGCTTCAGGAAGAAACCCCTTCAAGAACGAAAGGAACTCTTGAAAAGGTTTGGGGTATGTTTCAGGTGTTGTGCCTCTACAGAACACCTTGCCAAGGACTGTAAGGTTACAATTAAGTGCATGGAGTGTGACAGCACAGATCACATACAAGCGCTGCACCCATCTCAGCCTGATCCTGCACCTACACCTTCTCCTACCACAAGTCATGGCGGGGAGAGTACAGGCCAAGCTGCAAACCACCTCACAGTATCCTCCTCGTGCACCGCAGTCTGCGGAGAAGATCTCTGGGACAAGTCTTATGCGAAAATATGCCTAGTAAGGGTATATCCCAAAGGTCACCCAGAAAGGGCCGTGAAGGTGTACAGCATCCTGGACGACCAGAGTAACAGGTCACTTGCCAGGTCTGAACTCTTCGACTTGTTCGGCTTAAAAGGAAAGGCCTACCCTTATACACTAGGTACTTGCAGCGGCATCTCAGAAGCTTGCGGAAGAAGAGCCAGTGGTCTCGTGGTAACATCTCTTGAAAATACCGTAGAGATACCTCTACCGACACTCGTCGAGTGCAACCAGATACTGGCTAACCGGGAAGAGATTCCAACACCAGAGGCAGCTCTTCACCACCCTCACCTGAGAACTATCGCCAGCAAGATCCCACCTCTTGATCATAGTGCAAAAATCCTGATTCTGATTGGAAGGGACATCCTCCGGCTACACAAAGTACGCCAACACATCAACGGGCCACACGATGCGCCATTCGCTCAGCGCTACGACTTAGGCTGGGTGATCATAGGAAACGTCTGCGTAGGCAAAATGAAGAGTCCCGACGCGATCTCCTCCTACAAGACGCACATCCTCCCAAACGGTTGCGGCACTCACTTTCAACCATGTCCGCATCACTACGGGGTGAAAGAGAGGCTGAGCGACACCAAGTGGCGACAGCAGCCTCCCGACTGTGCGGACGCATATCATCTCTGGGATGACGACTTCGGGTCAACAACGTTCGAGTCTACAAACAAAGACAACAAATTGGCTCCGATGAGAGAAGACAAAGAATTCATAAAGATTATGGATAAAGAGTTCTCTCAAAATGACTCTAACAGTTGGGTAGCCCCATTACCCTTTCGGTCTCCAAGGCCAAGGTTGCCAAACAACTCCCAGCAAGCAACCGCAAGGTCCTCCTCTCTAAAACGCACTTTGGAAAGACAACCAGAGATGGAGAAATGCTTTGTCGAGATTACGCAAAATATCCTCGACAGAGATCATGCTGAACAGTGGCACCACATTCCCACCGAACAAAACCCAGCCGACCGAGGAACGAGACTCACTGCTGCATCCAAACTCGGCGACAACATGTGGCTGACACCTCCAAGTATCTTATACGAGGAGACCTGCGATAACTACGCCGGAAACATGTACGAGCTGGTGGAACCAAAATCCGACAAGGAAATCAGACCGGTCGTCTCCGCTCGCTACACTTCAGTGACATCAGAACAGAAGTTGAGACCTCATCGCTTCGAGCGCTTCTCAAGTTGGTCATCTGAGGTACGAATCGTAGCTTGTCTTATTCACATTGCTCACTGTTTCACCGACTACAAGTCTTCAACGTGCTACGGCTGGCACATGTGTGTGATTCGTCCAGTCACCGAACTCGTGCTACTTTTACCAAAGGAGGACGTTACATGAACTAACTTTGTCGTTGGACACTGCCATGGCGGGGAGCGTACCTTTCCTTACCCCTGCTGTACGGAGACACAACTTTCCGTGTCCAATGAACCTTGAACTTTTCCTTTGGATTAAAACTTTACCGTTGGATTATTGGGTTGGAGGAAGAGTTGGCATGTTTGCGGCTTCCCCAATCTGAAGATGGATTTGTTGAACTTGGATTCATTTTTTACATTTTTCTACTTTTACATTTTTAACGCAAGGACAATGCGTTATCAACCAAGCATGGACTTGAATTCAGTGCATTACTGTTTTTTTTTGTGTTTGTCTCTTTTCTCGTTACAGGTTTTGTGACATCGAGGGACAGGATCGACTCCTTACGTCGTAGAAGAACTTGTGAAATCATATGATTTCAGACGTGGAGTGTTGTGTCCCATGAATGGGAACAACCTGTTGTATATAATTCTTGCATTGCATATTTTTCCTCCTCCTATCAGGAAATTCCTTATTGTTACTAGGTAGATTTAGACTGTATGAAGCTTGTCCCTATTTACCTCCCTTAGTTGGCTTCTGTATAGAAAGCTCCTCCCTTCTCCCTTCTCCTTCAGTTTAGTCTAGAGGAACCATTGCTGAAGAGACATGTCTAAAACCCTGTACAGATTATTCCTTTTCATCTGCCTTTAGTTTGTACTTAATACAAGATTCCAGAAGAAAACTACAGCGTTTCTCCTTGTCTTCCTACAAGTCATCGTTTGGGCTGAGTTAACACTATCTGTGGAAGCCGGTAGAGTGAGTAAAATCATACAGTTATCTAAGGGACTGATAATTAGAGCGGTTGGATTCATTGCTACCAGGAAGAGACAGAATAGCCACCATTATTTTCAATCACTGCCTTAACTCTATTGGCCATGGAGTTCACTAGAGCTTCACAGGAGTCACTGGAATCCTCTTCCATCCTTCATGATGACATCCTGGAGCTGCTGGATGTTAGAGACCTGCGCTCCTCCACCTTCCGTTTGAGGAGGCCCTACAGATGCTCAATAGGGTTTAGGTCTGAAAACATGTTTGGCCAGTCTAGCACCTTTATCCCCAGCCTCTTTAGCAAGGCAAGGGGTTATCTTGGGGTTATTATGTTGGAATACTGCCCTGTGGCCCAGTTTCAGAAAGGAGGAGATCATGATCTGTGTCAGAATGTCACAGTACATGTTGATATTCATGGTTCCCTCAATGAATAATAGCTGGCAGCACTCATGCATAGAGATGAGCGAACCTGATGTTTAAGGTTCGAAGTTCGGGTTCGAAAACAGACTTAAAAAAATGTTTGGGTTTGAAGTTCGAGTGACTTATGAGTGCAAACTACTCAAGCAAGCAGCGCTGTGATTGGTTATGATTGATACTCAGCCCTGTGCAAGTGGCATGCATTGTTTGAACTGGGCATAAAATAAGCATGATCAAATGTAGTGTGCAAACACACACAAACATTTTTTGAAAAACTCTGCCCACCCTTCCCTGGAAGTGTTTTGCTTATGGCGGGCTATATATGGGCAGAGACACGAACTGCCCAATTACTAACTTCCATTCAGGTTCGGTTCAAGTGAGGGTCACAAACCAAACCTTATCTAAGGTTTGACAGTGCCCTCCAAACTGAACTTCCAAACGTTTAGTCATCTCTACTCATGCAGCCCCAAACCATGACACTCCCAACATCATGCTTGACTGTAGGTAAGGCACACTTGTCTTTGTTCTCCTCACCTGGTTGACGCCACACACACACTTGACACCATCTGAACCAAACAAGTTTGTCTTTGTTTCATCAGAAGTTGAACTTCCAGTGACCAGTATGATAGAGTGTGTGAGTGGTAACACCAAATTTAATAACCTGCTCCCCATTCACACCTGAGAGCTTGTAGCACTAATGAGTCCCATGACAAAGGGGACAGAAAATGGCTAATGGGGCAAAATTTAGCTTTGTTACTTGGTGTGTAGTCATTTTTGTTGCCAGTGCTTTATACATTAGTGGTTATCTGTTGAGTTATTTCAGAGGGCACACCGCATTAATGCTGAGTTCACATGTCCTGTAGGCATCCATTAGCACGGATCCGTCAGAGATCTGTTGGCAAACAATATTGTGCAAACACAACTTTTTTGTCTGTTCTTAAATATTGGATGTCTGTTTTTAAACATACAGTAAAGCGGGCTTTACACGCTACGATATTTTGATATTTCTAGCAATTGCTAGCGATATCGTAGGCAAAAGCATCCGCCCCCGTCGTGCATGCGATATCGTGTGATCGCTGCCGCAGCGAACATTATCACTACGGCAGCGTCACACGCACTTACCTGGTCGGCGTCGTCGCTGTGACTGTCGAACAATCCCTCCCTCAAGAAGGAGGTGCATTCGGCGTCACCGTGACGTCACTAAGCGGCCGGCCAATCAAAGCGGAGGGGCGGAGATGAGCGGGACGAACATCCCGCCCACCTTCTTCCTTCCTCATTGCGGGCGGGATGCAGGTAAGGTGAGGTTCCTCGCTCCTGCGGTGTCACACACAGCGATGTGTGCTGCCGCAGGAACGAGGAACAATATCTATAAACAACCATTAACAATTTTTGGTTTTAGGACGACCTCTCCATGGTGAACGATTTTCATCACTTTGGAGGACATTTAAGGTCGCTGGTAAGTGTTACATGCTGCGATACCGTTAATGACGCTGGATGTGCGTCACTAACGACGTGACCCCAACGATAAAACATTAACGATATCGTAGCGTGTAAAGCCCCCTTAAGAGTCTATGAAGGACGGATTGCTATATAGCCATCCGTTGTACTTGCATTTGTAACGGATCTGTTTTCTTACCGTTACAAATGCAATTACAGTTTTTGATGCTGTGCATTTTCGTTGAGTCAAAAATGCAGCATCATACAGTTCCAGTAATGTGGATGGGATTTATAGAAATGATCTGGCTATTGTGCTTCTGTTTTACACTTCTGTTTGTAATCTCACCTGTGGTGTGTTCCAAACTGCAGCATGGCAATTTCTCTTGCAGATACACTGAGTTTTATGTGCAGATTTTCCCCATAGAATTGCATTAATGTTGAAAATCTGCAGGTAGAAAAGGTACATGTGTTTTTAGTGCAGAGTACAATCTCCCGCTCTGTGGCCTCCCTTCCAACACTCTTGCAATCTATCCTAAACTCTGCCTTCCAATTAATCCACCTCTCCCCTCGCTATTGTCTGGTCTCTCCTGTCTGCCAATCTCTTCACTGGCTTCCCATCACCCAAAGACTCCAGTTCAAAACCCTAACCATGACATACAAAGCCATCCACAACCTGTCCCCCTACCTGCATGTAACCTTCGATCTTCACAAGACCTCCTTCTCTCATGCCCACTTATCTCCTCTTCCCATAATCACATACAAGATTTCTCTCATGCCTCACCATACTATGGAACTCTTTACCACAACATAGCAGACTCTCACCTACTGTGGAAATCTTCAAAATGAACCTGAAGACCCACCTCTTCCGACAAGCCTACAACCTGCCGTAACCCTCAGTCCTCCATAGCACTGCACGACCAGCTCTACCCTCACCTACTGTATCCTCACCCATCCCCTGTAGACTGTAAGCCCTCGAGGTCAGAGTCCTCTCTCCTCCTGTACCAGTCTGTGCCTTGTATTGTTCATGATTATTATACTTGTCTATGTATGCCCCCCCCCTTTTTTTCACATGTAAAGCGCCATGGAATAAATGGTGCTATAATAATAAATAATAATAATAGTTTCTGCTGCAGAAATGCATGAGAAACTAATGTAATACCCACATACTGTAAATATAACAATAAAGTATTGTCAAAACCAAATACCAGGAAGCATTAAAAAACAAAGCAGCTTTATTTAAAATATGACATGCCAACAAGAGACAAAAAACACGGAGTTATAACTGTGAAAAATGCATGTAACTTAAATTTATAGGTGGAGAAATTCTGCAACATAGAAAATTCGTGAAAAGTTCATTGTGGGAACATGGCCTCAGTTACATTGATTTAAAGCAAACAAACAATGAACAGCTGAGTAGAGAGCGCACTTTTTAGTAATTAGTGTGTTTTTCTCACTTGATTGGGTTAGAGGGCTTGGAGGGCTAAGGCCATGTGCGCACGTTGTTTTTTTTTTTGCTTTTCTGCAGTGTTTTAAGATGCAGCGTCACATTGTCAAAATGCATGTTTTTTTGACAGAACAAACGCAGATCTTTCGGTCTCTCTCTCTCTCTGTCCATGTCGGTCTCTCCCTCCCACTCCCTCTCTATGGCTATGTTTAACCAAGGGGGAATGTGACGCCCTGGCCTATCAGGTCGTCACAGGACATTTTGCAATATGCCCGTCTGCATGGTGTCCATCTCCTCCATGGTTACGGATACCTAGCCTATGGTGTTGCTAAGAACAAGCTAATCAAAATCCTAGAAACACTCTGCACCACACCCACCAGACCCACCAGTGGACAGCCTGGAGGGAATAGGGCTGGACATTTGGGGGGTTGGTAAGGGGAGGTCAGGAGTGTCAGGAGTAGTCATTCAAGTTGTGACTCTCAAAAGGAGAGGTCACAAATCATTGGAGGAGGTTAGGAGCTGGGCTCCTCAGTTACTAGGTGGAAGACGTTGGTCTGGGCCTGGTAGGAGCTGGAACCCCGGTCGCAGGGGATCGTGTCAAGGGGCACAGAACTGCCGAGCAGGGCAGCTGGCGGCCTTGAGCCATCTCCGGGCAGGGGCCGGGGCACAACAGGGTACGTGGACCCTAGGCCGGGAAGTAGCTTCATGCGTCCTGGTAATTTACCCGACGAGGGCGAAGACTTCCCAATTCCTCCACCCGCTCCAAAATCGGGGTACTAGCACAATGAGGTGGATAGGACTTTCCCAATATACAATCCACAAAATCCCAAGCGTGAACCCTGAGAGCAAGCTTACTCCGTTAGCCATACGGGTGAGCGGGACCCGTTCAGTTTCAAGCTGAGAGGGACCAACTACAGACAGAGATGCCAAGGTCAAGGTCACAGGCTAACAGGCTACACCATAGGGCAATGGATCCCAGCGTGCTCCCTCCTTGCTGTAGCTCTGCTAAGAATTCTAGTTTACAAGTTGTCGGTGTCAGCGTTATTGGACTGAGTAAGTACGCAGTGCCCCTTTCCTCTCCAACGGTGCTCTCCTCTCACCATCACTAAGCCCTGGGGCATCTTCCCCCTACCCATGGAGGGGTTAAACATGTGGCTGCCATTCCACCGCCTTCGGGCGCTCCCAACAGCAGCAGTGGTATCCCATCTTACCACACACCGTGGGTCGCGTCACGAACTCTAACCACAAAATCCCCTGTATATACCCCCTTTTAGTTCGAGTGTCCGCGCGACCTCACTCAGGTCCGGAGACCCCTCGAGCCACCGCAGATCCAGAGCGACGGCCCGGCTGCTGGCGCGGTACACTATCACTGTCATGTGATTACTCCAATGTAGTCCAAACCTACAAATGATCCATATACTGCTATTGTATACTGAATATCAGCGTTTCCCCTTTTTGGAGAAGCTTTTTTTTTTTTTTTTTTGTGTGTTATATATTCCTTTTACCTTCTGGTGCAGTTAAAGAGAATGTGTCATCAGAAAATAACCTATTGTTTAAATCAGATTTTTGTGTTTTGTTTTTTTTGTTTTTTTCAATGTGTCAATGTTTTTTTTCCCCCCCATATCACAATCTTTATTAAAAAAAAAAAAAAAAAAATTACTATTCTTGCAATTATCACACTGGCCACTGGTGTTGTTTTAGGCCTGGTCTGCACAATATAAGGCCTGCGGGCTGCGTGCAGCCAGCAAAAGGGTTGCTGCGGACCTGTCTGGTAGGCACTACACCCTTCTTCTATATTCAAATGTATTTGCGTCTTTCATACATGAAAATATTTGAGCACTGTGTCTCCGCGACTGGGGCAGAGGAGCGCCCGTCATCCCTGACCCCAGCTAGAAGCAGCATCCTGAGGTCTGCACTCTGAACTCATCACACTGCTGCACTACAACACCGAACTCCGCATAGGCAGCGAGACAGAGTATGCAATAGTAAGCGATCCATCAATGAGCCCAAGATTAACTGCTTAATGATTGTGAATTGGAGGGTGGTGTGTGAAATGGTAATGTTACTGTGAGGGCACTTAGTGGTGTGACAGTTATGAAAGGGGGCACAGTTTTGCAAGTGGGGGGGTTCTATTTTCAGAAGGGCAGTGTGGGGGATATATTTCAGATGACCAGTGAGTGTGGGGGATATTTTGCAGATAGGCAGTGTGGGGGGGATATTTTGCAGAGGGGTAATGTGGTGGGATATTTTGAAGAGGCGCAGTGTGTGGAGATATTTTGCAGAAAGGTAGTCTGGGGGGATATTTTGAAGAGGCACAGTGTGGGGGATATTTTGCAGAGGGGCAGTGTGGGAGGAGAATTATGTAGAGGGACAGCATGGAGGGGATATTTGGGAGAGGGCAGAGTGGATGGGATATTTTGAAGAGGAGCAGTGGGGGATATTTGCAGAGGGGCAGTCTGGGGGGGATATTTTGCCGAAGGTCAGTGTGGGGTGAGGATATTTTGCAGAAGGTCATTGTTGGGAGATATTTTGGAGAAGGGCAGTGTGTGGGGGGAATTATTGAGAGGAGCTGTGTGTGTGTGGAGACATTATGGAGAGGGGCATTTTGAGATGATATTTTGTGCAAGAAACACAGCAATTATTTATTCAGCATGGGAGATATTTTTACTTACGATACTTTTATTTTTAATGGCACTCTGTTTGGAAGTGCTGCGAAAGACTGGAGAAGAGTGAGGTCTGCAGAGATGAGCTCAGAGTATGAATTCTCATTATGGCGACTGTACTGCATGGAGACAAAAGGGATGATGAGGGGAAAAAGGGAGACATCATAAACCGTACTCAGACCAGGAATGTCGGACTTGTGAAACTGGCATGAGGCTTGAGCTTTTATAGTAGTAGACACCATTGGTAAACTTTTACTTTCTTTTTTTTGCTGTCCATAGTCTCTCTTTAAAAATATAGATGTTATGTGCTAAAATAATAGTAAGATATTTCCCAAATGCAATGGTCAGTAAGAATATTATTACAAACAATATTTATCAATATTTATAAAACAAAAGTGTGTACATAAGAATGATGACCCCTATTTACAACCAGAGCAGTGATCTCCTGCTCCGTCTTCTTCAGGATTGCCGACTCTGCTCCTTATTCTTTCAAATAAATTGTCCCAAAAATAATATTTGGACTGGAAAATGTTTCTGCTGAAATTAATGTGTGGGTTGTTTTTGGAAAATGGATAGTGGTGGTGCAAAACAAGAGTGGGAAAAGTATGCTGTTACCAGAACTCTTTCTCATCGTTCTGGGAGCGATTCTGGTAATGTGAGCGTGTTGTAGGTTTTCAGGTTGCCATGCTTGTGGCTGTTCTTGACTCCTCTCCAATCTAATAGCCTCAAACAGGATTTCAAACCAATAAATGAAGTGTTTTTCAAAGTGAAATGTGTGCAAGTGTCGAATGATCCAGACGCCAACTCAAAAGAGATCAAACCTGGCAATTTAACAAACCCCCTTCCCCATTGGGGGTCTCTAAGTCGTACTGTGCGCAGGCAAGAGCAGGAAGTGGAAGCCAAGAGCCATTGGCCTGCTGACACAGCTGTAGTCAAGATAACTCCTATCCACTGGTGCTCATGAGGGATATTCAGTTACAGAGCAGAAAACATAACAAAGCCAGGAAACAGATCAGCACACTGCAGATTTAATACACTCGTGGGAGACTGCTGAGTTTCAAAATGCAGATGTCTTAAAGCATTTCTGTGCTTCAGCGCGCTACATGCAGCTCTCAGATGTGGCAAGGAGAAGATACCAAATAAAAGTGGTAGTCATACAAGTCTAACAGCTGCTAAGTCCATTGTTGAAAGGATCAGAACACCCAAACGACTTTCTTCAATATATACTGTTTACCTTTACAAAGCCCCATAATATGAACAAATATCAATCTGCCATTCTTAAGGTCCCATTACACGCAACGACATCGCTAATGAGATATCGCTGGGGTCATGGAATTTGTGACGCACATCCGGCCTCGTTAGTGACGTTGTTGCGTTTGACACTTACGATCATCCTCTAACGATCCCAAATACTCACCAAATCGTTGATTATTGACACGTTGTTTGTTTTCAAAATATCGTTGCTCATTTGGGACGCAGGTTGTTTGTTTTGTCGTTGTATGTGTGACACCCTGGTGACGACGAACAATAGCGTACCTGCGTCCTCCGGCAACGCGGTGGGCGTGACGTTCATGCGGCTGCTCTCCGCTCCTCCACTTCTATTGGTGGCCTGCTGTGTGACGTCGCTGTGACGCCGCACGAACCGCCCCCCTTAAAAAAGAGGTTGTTTGCCGGAAACAGCGACGTCGTTAAGAAGGTAAGTTGGTGTGACACGTACCGGCGATATTGTTCGCCACGGGCAGCTATTTGCCTGTGACGCACAAATGATGGGGGCGGGTGCTATCGCTAGCGATGTCGCTGCGTGTAAAGCAGCCTTTAGGCCAAATTTCTGTGAAGCCCCGCTAGTATGTGTCGGCGCAGTACCTTCAGGGACTCCACGTGGATGGAACAGTCTGGTCACAGGTAGGGAACCTTCTTTTAGGATTGTCGTGACGCCACTCTCAGTATTGCGGTCAGCGGGGACCGCCACTGCAGATTAAGGGATGCCTGGGGCTGATGGTGGGTGCAGTCAGTATATTAGCCCCCTGAGAGTGAGGCAAGCCCCAGGCCCCGGTGTATGTGTGTGGGACCACAGGTCGCAGAATGACTCAAACACAGTCCAAGAAGTCTTTCAACGTGTTTACTCACTGTTTAGAGGTCACGGTGAGATGCCCGGGCGACACTGTGATAACCAGGTGGAACCAGGAATTCCAGGAGGCCGTTCTGAGGGTAGCTGTCCACTCGCCTTCCTTGCACTCTCTGTTTTAGGAGGATCCTTTGCTTGAAGCGTGGTAGGACCCCTCCAGGGAAGCTGTTACCACCCTGCTCCCCTCTCTCTGGCTCGTCTGCCGGCAGCGTGGCCTTGGTGGGATGGCTTCTGGCCCTGTCCCCTTATGGGCCTGGTGATTGCTGCTTGGCTCAAGCTCTGTGTAGTCGTGGTGAGGGCATGAAGTACCCCCTCCACCTGTAGGTTAAGCAGCTCTGGATGATCTGCTGCCTGTACTGGGGACCTAGTTCCCCTTGTGTGCTCGGATACCGGGATCTCCGTACTCAGCCACCCTTCTCTCTGGATGATTTTCAGGCCGACCCACGGTACTCCTTTCTCCCCCGCTTTCAGCTACTGCACTCCTCAGGACCTGTCTCACACTCTAGAGCTCCTCTGCCCTGCTTCCTCACACTTCAACTTCTTCCTCCAGACTCTCCTCTTCCTCTCTCTCTGCCCTGCTTCCTAGCAACCAGCCCCTGAACACACCCCCAGCTGGGAATTGAAAGTTAACTCCTTCTGGCTACCCAAGGGTCCCCTCTGGTAATGTGGGAGGCCTGGTCACTATATGTTTGTGTGTGCACCTCATCCTGGCCTTTGGAGATTACCTGGAAGCATTGCTCCCGCATGGGTGCAGAACTCTGTGGTGCCTGACCGGGTCAGGGGCGCCACATTCCCCCTTAGTTATCATCAGCACGTCCTCGGGCTGCAAAGACAAGAGAAAAAGGTAAATACAAACTTTTCCCACGCAGGGGCAATTATTTACATTTAAACATACCAGGTACCATTCCACCACCAACCACCCACATGTCCGAACCCCACCCAAAAAACCTCCAGGAGGTAGGTCGCCGGTCCTTTTGGTGACCAGGTCTGGGCCATCACATTCCCCAGACCTTTCCTCCAATCTTCCTCTCCTGAGGAGAGTGGTGTAAGGTAGGCCCCATAAACAGGCGTACCCGCTTCCGAGTGTTGGAGGGCAGGCCCCATAAACAGGCGTGCCCCCTTGTTGGTGCAGAGCCATGCCCCTCAACAGGCAGACTCTGTGGTTGATACCAAGAAGGCAACTTTTTACAATGCAAAGTTTGTGGTTAAAGCCAGTTCATAACCAGTGGTCTAACATTTTAAGGAGGTCTCACAATAGTCCTTGTGGGCACATTTCGCTTAAACGTTACTTAACTGTAAACAGGTTAAACATTACATTTCATACAGTCACTTTGAACTAAACTGTACTTTCTCTATAGCGTAATGGGAGCTGACCAAAGTTGCTGCGGGTTGATCTACGCAGTACTATACTGTCATCTGTCTGAGGTTGTGTCCTCCCACCCGATGTATGTGTCTCGATGTGAATAATAGGTGTACTAGGTATTGATACCAGTGCATGGTCTTCTGCTTCAGCTACATTTGGCTCTTCCAGGTTCTGAACAGGTTCTTCTGGGTCTCTTACTTCTCCAGATTGAGGGAATGTAATAACCGGAATAACTACTGCTCCATTGTATTGAGGCCAACTTGCTGGAAAATCTCCAAGTACAGTATGGATCATCTTTTCTTTTGGTTCTTGAACTGGCAAAGGGTTGGGAATTTCTTCAGGGATTCTTAGTTGTTCAGGACATTTCTTTAAGCGATCTCTAGAAACGACAGCTGTTGTTTTTCCTCCATCTTTGCTGATAAGGCATGTCTTTTCATTGCTAAGCGTCGATGGTAACACAGTATAGGGTTCTTCTTCCCAGTGATTGTCAAGTTTATGACGTCTTCTCTTCCTTTTGAGAACTATATCTCCTGGCATCAAAGGAACAGCAGGTGCTTTTCGATTGTAGGCCTTTTCTTGTTTCTCACGCTGCTGAGTCAGGCTTCGCTCCACACACTCTTGTACTTTCTTGTATTGGGCTTGGCGGTTGGAATCCCAATCAGCACCTTGTAGATGGTCTTCAGGGGTCTCAACTCCCATTTCCAGATCTACTGGCAATCTCCCTGGTCTGGCCCTCATCAGGTATGCCGGTGTGCAGTTCGTGGAACTCACAGGGATGTTGTTATACATGTCCACTAGATCGGGCAGTTTTTCCGGCCACTGATTTCGTTCTTCTAGTGGGAGAGTCTTCAGAAGGTCGAGAATGATGTGGTTCATCTTCTCACACATGCCATTGGTCTGAGGATGGTAAGGCGTAGTACGGATCTTCTGGCAGCCGTATAGGTTACAAAACTCCTTAAACACTTCAGCTTCAAAGGCTGGTCCTTGGTCAGTGAGCACTTGATCTGGATAGCCATGTGGTCGACAGAAGTGTGTCTGGAAAGCTTTGGCTGCAGTTTGACCTGTCAAGTCCTTGACTGGTACTACCACCAGGAATCTGGAGTAGTGGTCAACCATAGTGAGAGCGTAGTTGTAGCCTTGTCTGCTGGGTGCCAACTTTACATGGTCCAGGGCCACGATCTCCAGGGGCCGTTTAGTTTGGATTGGCTGGAGTGGTGCTCTCTGGCTGTGCTGGTCTTTTCTTCTAAGATTGCAGGGCCCGCAGTTTCGACACCACTTCTCTAGGGCAGATCTCATGCCCACCCAGTAGAATCTTACTTTAAGTAGGGCCTCCAGTTTCTTCCAACCAAAGTGGCCTGCACCATTGTGATAGGCTTCTAGCACCATCCTCGTATCCTTCTGTGGTACAATCAC
This sequence comes from Anomaloglossus baeobatrachus, assembly GCF_048569485.1. NCBI lineage: Eukaryota > Metazoa > Chordata > Amphibia > Anura > Aromobatidae > Anomaloglossus > Anomaloglossus baeobatrachus. The sequence goes on from NC_134358.1 coordinate 166,905,414, forward strand.
TTGCCACACCTTCTCATGCGTCCTCGGGTCAATGATGCTCCTGTAAAGTTTGTCTTGATAGATGAATAATCGACCCCTCTCCTTCCATAGGTACTGTGCCTCAGGTGGGGCTCCTTTGTCAAGGCTGGCGCCCGGCTGGCTGATCAGTTTCTTTACCAAGCCTACCGCTGGATCATTTTCCTGGGTCTCCTTCCAGTTGTAGTGAGGTAGTGGGTTCAGGGTCACCTCTTGGCGGTTGGCACGCAACTGCCGGCACTGTTTTGCTCCATGGCGATGGAACGCTGGCAGCTCAATTTCTTCAAGATCATCTACATCTTCACCCTCGTCTGCTAGGTGAGGCATCCTGGACAGAGCATCTGCGTTGCCGTTCTTGCGGCCAGCTCGATACTTGACAGTAAAGTCATAATTCGCCAGTCGGGCTACCCAACGCTGCTCCATGGCACCCAATTTAGCAGTATCCAAGTGGGTCAGGGGGTTGTTGTCCGTGAAGACAGTGAATTTGGTGGCTGCCAGGTAGTGCTTGAACCGCTCTGTGATAGCCCATACCATGGCCAGGAACTCTAGCTTGAATGAGCTATAATTCTCCGGGTTTCTTTCAGTAGGCCTGAGCTTCCTGCTGGCGTAAGCAATCACACGCTCTTTGCCTCCCTGCACCTGTGAAAGCACTGCTCCCAGTCCCACATTACTGGCATCTGTGTACAGTACGAATGGCAGACCGTAGTCAGGGTAGGCTAGGATCTCTTCACCCGTCAAGGCCCCTTTCATTTGTCTGAAGGAGTGTTCTTCTGCTTCTCCCCAGTGAAATGGCGGGCCGGAGATCTTTCCTCTCTTCTTTGGGTGGCCTACCAGGAGCTCTTGCAAAGGCGCTGCCATTTTCGTGTAGCCCTTGATGAACCTTCTGTAGTAGCCTACCAAGCCAAGGAACTGACGTACCTCCCGGACGGTAGTAGGTGTGGGCCATTCCTGGATGACTGTGACCTTCTCTGGGTCCGGTGCTACTCCTTCTGCACTGACCACGTGACCTAGGTACTGGACCTTTGGCTTCAGTAAATGGCACTTGGATGGTTTCAGCTTCATTCCATATCGGGATAGTGCTTCAAAGACTTCAGCCAGGTGTTTCAGGTGGTCCTCGTAGGTCTTGGAGTACACGATGACATCATCCAGGTAGAGCAGGACGGTTTCAAAGTTGAGGTGCCATAGGCAGCATTCCATAAGCCTCTGGAAGGTCCCGGGGGCATTGCAGAGTCCAAATGGCATGCTGTTGAACTCACAGAGGCCCATTGGGGTGGTGAAGGCCGTCTTCTCCCGATCTTCTTCTGCTACAGATACTTGCCAGTAGCCACTAGTAAGATCTAGGGTAGAAAAGTAGTTAGAGGCTTTCAAGGCAGCGAGGGATTCCTCTATCCTTGGCAAAGGGTAGGCATCCTTGTGTGTTATCTGATTTATCCGTCTGTAATCCACACACATCCTCATCGTGCCATCCTTCTTTCTTACCAGGACCAGGGGAGCCGCCCAGGGGCTACAACTGTCCCTTATGACGCCTGCCTCCTTCATGTCCTTCAGCATGTCCTTTGTGCGCTGGTAATGGGCTGGTGGAATAGGCCTATGTCTTTCCTTAATGGGAGGATGACTGCCTGTGGGTATGTGATGTTGCACCCCTTTGATCCTACCAAAGTCTAGTGGGTTCTTACTAAAGACCTGCTCGTATTCCTGCACGACCCTGTAAACCCCATGTTTCTGGTAGTCGGGTGTAGAGTCAGTCCCCACGTGTAGTTTCTGGCACCAATCCTCTAACTGCTTTTGGGAGGTCTCGCCCTCTTTTGAGTCAGCTTGTGTCAGGGGACCTACAGGTGTTATGGCGTCATCTGAGCATGTAAACAGTTTGGCTATGGTAGCGTACCTTGGTAGTCTGGCTTCCTCCTCCCCACAGTTCAACACTCGTACAGGCACTCGTCCCTTGTGTACATCAACTACCCCCCTGGCTGTCAGAATCGTGGGCCAGTGGTCTGAATGAGTGGGCTCTAGTACAGCCTGGTAATCTTGTCCTCTGAGACCTACCGCTGCTCTACACCACATCATCATTTCACTCCGTGGGGGTATCACAATGGGGTTAGCATCCATCACCCGTACACTACCAATCTCACCGCCAGCCTGTTTTACCTGTTGCTTCCTCAGAATGATTCGGATCTCCTTTTGCAAGGCTCTTTGCGACCTGCCCTCAGCACCTTCAACAATCTGGTGAAGCAACAACAACACTTCCCCTAGGCAATTTTCTATGACATTAGTGCCTAAAATCATTTGCGGGTTCCTTTCTCTAATATCAGTGTCCACAACAATCAGTCCTTGTCCCTTCATTTCCTGCCTTCCCACCTTTATGGTTACCTCTTTGACCCCGATCTGGTCTATAGGTTGTCCGTTGGCAGCATAGATGGTGAGGGAGGGGTCCGGTGGTCGGAGATCGTCGTCCGACCAAAACCTACGATAAAGGACATACGGGATCGTGGTGACCTGAGAGCCGGTGTCCAATAATGCCGGGGTAGGGATCCCGTCCAGGACGATGGACAGGACAGGACGTCCACCCACGTACTGATCACAGCAGCGACTTGGGCCTGATCTTCTTAATCCTGAGGACTGGCCCCCGGCCCCAGGTTTGGCTCGTTTAAAGGACAGGCCCTTGCATAGTGTCCTGCCTCCTGGCAACGACGACAGATGGGTTGTCCAGATGAGTCATAGCGATCACTGCTCCTGCCTCGGGTTGGGGGACCTCTTCTCCTCCGCATCCAAGGGACGTCCTCTGGGTTGTCAGCTAGCAGGATCCGATGAGGGACTTTGGTCTCTGAGGGCAACTGTATTGCTTTCAGGATTTGTGCGACGTCCTTAGTGAGCTGTTGCACCTGGGAGGATAGTGTATTTATGGTCTCTGCTGGCGTGTTGAGTCCTTTTGGAGTTACCAGGGCCTGCGAGGAGGATTCCGCTCCTGCAGCCGTGGAACTGGCAGGCCATGCTGGTGCGACGGGGTCTGTGTCCACAGGAGGTTGGAGTGCTTTCACTGCCCTGTCTTTCAGAATGGCAAAGTCCACGTCAGGGTGTTCCAGGGACCACAGCTTCATCTGCTTCCCATCCTCAGGAGAACGCAGGCCCCGCAAGAATTGTTCCTTCATCATCCGGTTTCCTTCCTGATCACTGACAGGGTCCACCAGCTTGAGAGCCCGCAGTGCAGCCTGCAGCCTGAGGGCATAGGCTCTTATGCTATCTTGGGGCTTCTGCCGGCAGTTATAGAAGTCCGTCCTCAGCTCTCCCTCTGTGCGGTGTTCAAAAGCAGCTGCTAGTTTGGCAAAGATGGTCTCAACAGAGCCCCGGTCATCATTGGTCCAGGACTCAGCCTCCAATTCTGCTGCTTCAGTCTATTGTCCCAGCACCACAGCGGCCCTCTGCTTACCAGTCATCGCGTGCATGTCTAGCAGGGTGTTGATCTTCTTCTTAAACCCGGTCAGCGTGTCTATTTTACCGGCGTATTGGGGCAGCCATTGCGCTCCTGGGACATACAGCAAGGAAACTGGCATTATGGGGGAGATTTCAGCCGGCGCGGCTGCGACCGCGGCACCGGCACCAGGCGCTGCTGCGTCCAGCGCGACGGGGGCTGGCATCGCTTGGGCTGCGTCGCCCTGACCAGGGGCATTACCTCCTGCAGCGTCCATTTTTCTTCAAAAATCTGCGCGCCCCCTTTCCACTTCCTGGATCAGAGCGCTCTCTGAATTGTGGGGGTTCTGGGGCGGCCACACCTCTTCGTGGGCGGTGCTCTTCTCCCTCGCGCGGGCTGCAGCGCGCGCTTTTGAAGATGGCAATATGGCGGCGGTTCAATTTTTGCGGTCGGACCTCTGAGGCACACGGTCACCTGTCTGAACAGGTCTAGTCCTTATCCTGTTCGTGACGCCAGAAGTTGTGAAGCCCCGCTAGTATGTGTCGGTGCAGTACCTTCAGGGACTCCACGTGGATGGAACAGTCTGGTCACAGGTAGGGAACCTTCTTTTAGGATTGTCGTGACGCCACTCTCAGTATTGCGGTCAGCGGGGACCGCCACTGCAGATTAAGGGATGCCTGGGGCTGATGGTGGGTGCAGTCAGTATATTAGCCCCCTGAGAGTGAGGCAAGCCCCAGGCCCCGGTGTATGTGTGTGGGACCACAGGTCGCAGAATGACTCAAACACAGTCCAAGAAGTCTTTCAACGTGTTTACTCACTGTTTAGAGGTCACGGTGAGATGCCCGGGCGACACTGTGATAACCAGGTGGAACCAGGAATTCCAGGAGGCCGTTCTGAGGGTAGCTGTCCACTCGCCTTCCTTGCACTCTCTGTTTTAGGAGGATCCTTTGCTTGAAGCGTGGTAGGACCCCTCCAGGGAAGCTGTTACCACCCTGCTCCCCTCTCTCTGGCTCGTCTGCCGGCAGCGTGGCCTTGGTGGGATGGCTTCTGGCCCTGTCCCCTTATGGGCCTGGTGATTGCTGCTTGGCTCAAGCTCTGTGTAGTCGTGGTGAGGGCATGAAGTACCCCCTCCACCTGTAGGTTAAGCAGCTCTGGATGATCTGCTGCCTGTACTGGGGACCTAGTTCCCCTTGTGTGCTCGGATACCGGGATCTCCGTACTCAGCCACCCTTCTCTCTGGATGATTTTCAGGCCGACCCACGGTACTCCTTTCTCCCCCGCTTTCAGCTACTGCACTCCTCAGGACCTGTCTCACACTCTAGAGCTCCTCTGCCCTGCTTCCTCACACTTCAACTTCTTCCTCCAGACTCTCCTCTTCCTCTCTCTCTGCCCTGCTTCCTAGCAACCAGCCCCTGAACACACCCCCAGCTGGGAATTGAAAGTTAACTCCTTCTGGCTACCCAAGGGTCCCCTCTGGTAATGTGGGAGGCCTGGTCACTATATGTTTGTGTGTGCACCTCATCCTGGCCTTTGGAGATTACCTGGAAGCATTGCTCCCGCATGGGTGCAATACTCTGTGGTGCCTGACCGGGTCAGGGGCGCCACATTTCCTCAATGAGTTTTTGACGCTGCAGATTTTTGGCAGCATTTCTCCACCAATAAACTAAATTCAGTTACTTGTGGTTTTTATGTTCAATCTAGTTATACAAATATGCAAAAATGAAATCGCAAAGCTTCAAAAGAACAATTGGTCTAACAGGACCATTAATCAATAGTACATTAATGCCTTTGTAATATATCACATATGAATTTCTACCCAAATAGATGAAAAATCAGATGTTATTCCAGCATGTTTCAATGAGAAGAAGAAAAGAGAAGGAAATTTCAAAATGGTACCTCCTTAAGACGTCAGTGATTCTGGTACGTATGTGCTAGGTTTTATACGTACCAGAATCACTGACATACGCAGACCCATTATAATCAATGGGTCTGCTCACACATCAGTGATTTTTCACTGACCGTGTCTCCGTGTGGCGTATACGCCTGTCAGTGATTGCTGAACGGAGACATATCCGTTTTGTTCTGGCATCACTGATGTCCCATGGACCACACTATGGTGTGATCTGTGAAACACGTACCAGAAAAACATAGACATAGAAAATAAAAAGCTTTTTATACTCACTTTCTCCAGTGTCGCTGGGCTTCAGAGCCGGCTGCTTATTCATGTATGCAGCCACAGCCGACCCGGAAGTAGCTGCAGCGGGGGTGGAGACACAGCAGAGCCGAAGAGTTCAGCACCACAGACAGCATGAGCGGAGACAGGTGAGTTTATCTCCATGTGCAATCACGGAGTACGGATCACGGATTGCACATGGACAACCCATGGGTGCTGTGTATCACGGAACACGAAGAGACATATGCGTTTTTAACATGTAAGTGAAAAATTTCTGTGTTTTTACTGATATGTGAAACAGGCCTAAGGCTGTGTGCATATGCTGAGTTTTTGATGTGGTTTTTTTGGTGCAGTTTTGTGATAAAACCCTTGTCTATCCATATGCCAGCAAACTCAATGACAATTCTGAAGGGCTGTGCGCACGCTACTTATTTTTTTCCTTGCAGATTTTGGTGCAGAAAAAAATAAGTCGCATGTGAATTGTTTTGTAGCCTTTCCAGCTATTGACTTCACCCCAAAAAACGCATGTGTTTTTTGGTGTGTTTTTCTGCCTCAAGGTGCAGATTTTGGTGCAGAGCAGAACATTTCTGCACCAAAAACTCTGTATTCGCACACACCTTAAGGCTATGTGCATGCACTGCAGATTTGGTGCAGAAATTTTCTTAAGGGAACATGTTAACGTGATGAACAACAGATGATAAAATATGAAATGTAAAAAAAAACAACACCTGATATATACAATGTAACTTTATTAGAGAATCATAAAACAAGGGAAGCGCGGAACATACCCTTGGACACACAGGATTCAATTATTTAAGTCTCAAAACTGATAATACGACATATAAAGACAAGTACGAGACTCCAAGATCCCAAAGGTGCTACAGCTGTACCCTAGGAGACTCACCCCTACCTGATGACAGAGGTTAAGCACCCTAAGTAGCAACCAGTGATGCCCCCGTTCCACGGCGGCTAGCCCTATGTTCCTAAGAAACTAGATCACTGAGTAATGATCCTCGGATAAGGACAGAATCCAGGGCTACAAAAGACAAAGATATACTACAGATAAGGAATAGTCTGCTGGCTATTAGAGATGAGCGAGCCTCTAAAGGCTCGAGTTTGGTTCGGCTCGACGAACCGTTCAACAAACCTCTCGAACACCATTGAAAACAATGGGAGGCAAACACAAACACATAAAACCACATAATAAATGTACACATACAGTTAATAAACATTGCCAGAACACTTACCTGTCCTCGTGATGCGTCCTGTACTCTGTCTCCCGTCGCTTTTCCTTCCGATAGTCGCTGCGTCCTCCCGGTAACCAGCACTGATGATAGGACCTATTGTGACGTCAAAATAGCATGTGACCAGTCACGTGTCTATTATCTCATTGGCTACAGACTGGTCACATGGCTAGACGTCATGCTAGGTCCTGTCAGTGCATCTCTCTGGTACGTGGTGATCGTTTGTGTATCTACGTGGAGATGACACAGCGCGATCATGTTCTACGGTGCTGCTGCATCTTCATGTAACAGAGCTGACAGTGTCGTTTGGATTACGTCGGACCTGGATGTGTATTTGGGCATTAATAAACTGGTAAAAGGGTGTTTTTTTGTCTTTTATTCCAAATAAAGGATTTTTCGCTGTGTTTGTTTCTTTACTTTCACTTTCAGTTTGATCATGGAAGGTGTCTCGAGGAGACGCTTGTCATGATTAACCTCTTATTACCCCGATTGCCACCGTACCAGGGCAATTCGGGATGAGCTGGGCGGAGTCCCGGGACTGTCGCATCTAATGGTTGCGGCAATTCTGGGCGGCTGCTGGGTGATATTGTTAGGGTGGTGGGCTCCCGATAATGTGGTGCTCTCCATCCTGTCAATACCAGCCTCCAGCCGTGTGGCTTTATCCTGGCTGGTATCAAATATGGGGGGAACCGCATTTTTTTAAATTTATTTATTTTACTGCATGATATAGACCCGCCCGCCGGCGGCTGTGATTGTTTGCAGTGAGACAGCTGTCACGCATCGTGGGGGCGTGTCTGACTGCAACCAATCATGGGCGCCAGTGGGCGGGGAAAGCACGGAATACCTGATTGAATAATGAAGCGGCAGCCATTTTCTAAAGAGGAAAAGACGCCGCAGATTTCTGACAGCCGTGAAGTGAGATGCCCGTGATCGGTGAGTAGGAAAGAGAGAGGGATTAAGCTGGGGACACAGGACACATGCAGATAGCAACGTGTGCACATAGCCTTACTGTGAAAAGCCACGTTTTTGTTGATTGAACCGTTCTCGAACCCAAACTCGAACTGTCTTGCTTTTAGCAAAAAGCTCGAGTTCGAGCTTGAACACCCCCCAAAATCACTCGAACATGAAATTGGCGAACCTCGAACATCGCTCATCTCTACTGGCTATACATTAATATAAAGTGCCAGCTGTTACCTTTAGGAGAACCACTGTATAGAGATACTTCTAGGTGTTGGGGAGGTCTATCCGGGTGTTGGTGGGTCCGCACAACTCTCAAAGAGAGACTAGGATTATGCACCCATGTTGGGTGAGTTATATGTAAGAGAGGTACCTGTTTCAGACATGTTTTTCTCTCCCACACCCTCCAAGTTTTGATTTATTCTTCTTTGATTAAAAGTAACCCTACTTGGAATATATATTTTACTACGTACAGATAATTCAGCCTGCAGGTAATTGCAGGCTTTGGCTAACCTTTGTCATATATATGTATGTTTCAAGTAATAGGTACATTTATGTTTGAGAAAATGTCATTAAAAACAATGTTTAAAAAAGCAAAGTGCCAGTTGACAACAGAATGCCTGAAGAGGGAAAGATAGGGCAAGGCGAGGGCACCACTGGTTGCTACATAGTGTGCTTAACCTCCTTCATCAGGTAGGGGCGAGTCTCCTAGGGTACAGCAGAAATTTTCTGCATGAAATCTGCACCTTCTGGCAGAAAAACGCACCAAAATATGTATCCGGTTTTGGTACGTTTTTCTTCTGTACGTTTTTTTTAGTGAAGTCAATAGCTGGAAGGGCTAAAAAATGCCTCTATAATTGACATGCTGCAGATTTTTTCTGCATCAAAACCTATGTAAGCGGCTGTCCAGTGCCCAGCCGCCCCTGAAGAATGTTGTAAAATGTGATGATAAATTGGTGTATTTTAGTGAAATATGATAGTAATGAACTGTTTGTTATGTTTCTTCTGTGTAATTTGACCAACCACCACCAGGTGTCACTGAGTCCCTGGTCCTTCAGTGTAAGGAAATGTGTAGGAAGTGACAGGATGGCATGGGTTAAAACGGGAGGGTAGTCCCCAGCACAGAGGAGATATAGGGAAAGATAGCTTCCTGGCTAGGGCAGTTAGTGAGAGATAGGAAATAGTGACAAGAAGAAGAGGAAAGGCCTGCAGGTAGAGTTGAGCGAGTGCTGTCTAATACTCGCGCATTCATTCCAAATAATGTGTGCAATGCAAGTTAATGGGGAATACTTGCAATGTAACGAGTAACCCAAATATCCCACTATTCGCTATTCGGACGAATAGTACTGCATTCAGGTTACTCATTACTTTGCGAGTTTTTCCCCATTGACTTGCATTGCACACGCTATTCGGAATGAATATATGAGTATTAGACAGTACTCGTTATGAGTATAGCGAGTACGAATAGTTAGGTACTCACTCAACTCTAACTGCAGGGTCAGATGTAGCAGAGTGGAGTCGGGTGGTGTGGAGGAGTCAGGCACAGAGAGAAGACAGAAGGAAGAAAGAGGAAAGAAGACTGAAGTGGAATGTGAGCCCCCTCAGCTAAAAGCGTAATTTCAGTAGGAAAAAAGTAAAGAAGAAGAGCTTCTATTTTCCCAGGAAGGAAAGGATAAATCGCTCCTTGGTGGCCGTAGCTGAGAAGCTGGATTCTGTAAAGAAAGAAATGCCTGTAAAAGATCTCAATCTGAAGACTGACTTTAAACAGTAGAAGATGTGTGCTAAACGAATGTTCAGTGAAGTTGTTACGGTTTTGACCGGTGGTGGACCCGTTACTGAAAGTGCGGCGTGCGATGCCGGATGTAGTGAACAAGATACAGAGAAGCCGGATGAAAACGCAGATGTGCAGCTTCAGGCAGGTACCACCTCCACACCCACCTCATATACCACTCTGCCCCCCGTGTCTGTACTGTGCTGAGGTGGATTCAGGACTACAACCCTTGCCCACGACTGCCCCTCCCTGGCACCTTACATCTGCAACAAATCTACAATGAAAAAAATGCAACGTGCTTACAGCACTTCAGAAATCTCATAGACTTTGCTGGCTTCAGGAGAGGCATGCAGATTTTGGTGCAGATTATGAAAAAAATGCATCAAAAACTGTAGCGTGTGCACAAGGCTTTAGGGAGAAAAAATAAGAATGGAAATGGGGGGGGGGAGGGATGGAAGAGAGTGAAGGAAAAGGTAAGAGGAAAGATCCATTGACTCAATCCAACTTCCATCACCAAATCCACAGCACCGATCCAGAACAACTTGTGGTTTTTCAGTGCATTTTGTTACCTGTATTTCTATTGCAGTGTTTGTCTCTTTTGGTAGCAAATGTTTTAAATGAAAGTATGTGTTTGGATATTTGGTTTTGATAAAACTTTGTTGTGGATCACGTGCATTTTAACACGATCTCCGCTGCAGAAATTAAATAAAAATGGATTTAGTTTTTTTCTACAGCTTTTCCTTATTCCATTGAAGTCTATGGTGAACGTCTACAAACAAAACTTAAGTTTCCCAAAGAAAATATAAACATGTTGTGGATATAAAAATCACACCGCAGTTCCTGCAGGGTAAAAGAGAACCCAAAAAACACAGTGGGTACTTTGCTACAACCGTAAAATGCTGCTCTTTTGCGCGTAAAAATACTTAAGTGAAAAAAAATAATGCACCAAAGGAACAAAATACTTATCTTAGGAACCCACCTGGTACGTGTCACACTGATGTCTCATGTGTGACACACATATGACACACACGTGATACACGTTTGACACATATGACCATACCGATGCGTGTGGCTTGTACCTGATTAAACACGGAGGTCTGAAAGGGGCCTAATTCTCAGGAATCTGGCATTGGAGGCCGCACTGAGTATGAAGGAGTAGCAGCGTAATCGTACTGACCTCCAGAATCATGTTGCCAGGATATGTTTTCCTATACAATGATTGCCGTACAAACAGTATAAAAAACAATGGCCCTATTGTGGTATTTTTCACCTCCTGTGGAATTTTTTCCGATTTCTCAGTACATAATTTTTTTTAAAGTAATTTTTATTACTGCACAAACCAGTATATGGCTGCAATACCAAGTATACTGTACTCTGAGTATAATCTTCTCTAAGAAGTAAGTACACTACCAGTGTGCTACTAGTAATCACAGATCAGAGCTGCCTTTCTAGCCGCATTGCTGAGCGCCTGTGCAGCTTGTACACTCCATCCTGGCACATTGATATGGTCACATTGGTCAGTGGAGATGATTTCAGGAGGACATGGGATGATGTCACTGTCATGTGATCTGATGGGGCGGAGCTTATGTGCAGAGACTGGGAAAGAAAGTGAAACAGACCATCTCCTCCTGTGGTTAGTGCTCTCTGAACCTGGGGAATGCTGGGAAACCATTGTAGTTCTAGTTAGTATATACCCTCCCTGTGATATCACTGTCACATATCCGGGACATGCTGGAAATTGTAGTTCTCCTTATACCTCCTTGCTCCCTGTAATGTAATTTTCAGGATGTCATTTTCTTTAATATCATGACAACAGCCTGGGCATTCTGGGACATTTTGGTTCTCATATTGGTTTTACCAAATTATTGTTATTTTCTCTGACATCTCATGGCAGTTTGGACATGCTGGGAGTTTTAGTTCGCTCCTTTGTGTACAGGGGGTGCAGCTTGGGATGAGGAGAGCTGGGGTATGTACCCTGTGGAGGGGGCTAAGATTTTTCTGCTTTTATGACCACAACAATTTATAACCCCTCACCATTTTACATCACTGTTGCTGTGGTCATTAACCCTTTTTCTGCTACAGACCACCATTTTTATTGACTGAATCTGCCCAAAATGTGTTTTATTACTGCATATATTTGGTTTATTACTGCATATATTTGGTTTATTACTGCACAAATTGTGTTTTATTGCACAGTAAAAAATACTCTGCAGTACATTACATGGTAAAATGAAAGGTGTATAACCACAAAAACAAGACATAATCGGCTATGTTGGCAGAAAAATATAAAAGTTATGGCTCCTTGAGAAAGGGAAGGAAAAAATAAAAATGTAAAAATTAAAATTGGCTTTATTCTTTAGGGGTTAGTAGGGGGTTGTCCTCTACTGGGCTTTTAATATCTTAATACAGATGAGCTTTTTGCCAGAAAGGTGATAACTTGATGATCGGTGGGATTACCAGCGTTGGGGGGCCACACCAATCAGAAGATTGGGGAATTTATATCTGCTCCATTCATTCTCTAGGGCAGGGTTCCCCAACTCCAGTCCTCAAGGCCCACCAACAGTGCATGTTTTCAGGATTTCCTTAGCATTGCACTGCTGTTGGAACCAGCACCTGGGCAGGTAATTACATTAACACCTGTGCAATACTAAGGAAATCCCAAAAACCTGCACTGTTGGTGGGCCTTGAGGACTGGAGTTGGGGACCTCTGCTCTAGGGTGTTTCCAGAAAAAGCTGAGCACATCGCTCAGCAGCCTTATTGGGAATGAATGGAGCAGCTGTAGACCATTCTAAGGGCTTGTGCGCACACTGCGTCCTGACCAGTGCAGAAATAAATGCACCCTCTGGCAGACTTGACACTGCGTTTTGACAAAAAGAATGCATCCAAAACACATGTATTTTGGATGGATTTTGCATGCATTTTACATGTGTTTTGGATGCATTTTTATCAGTGCAGTCCCCCGGCAATTCAGCTCTGCTACATGCCCTCTGACAGCAGAAACAGACAACAGACAGAGCCGCGTGATGAGAATGAACTTCACCCGACTTCATTGTCATCCCGCGACTCTGTCTGTGTGTCGCGTCCTGATTAGCGGTCACCCGTGAAGGACTCACTGGTGACCGCAAAACCCTGAGTGACTGAAGTGACCAGCGCAATCAGCGGTGCCGTCACTTAGGTGACCCGCGGCCGCAGCTGGAGTCCTCAACCTGAGAGCGGTGGCCGCGGGTAACCTGAGTGACGTCATCGCTGATCGCTCAGCTCACTTCAGTTGCTGCGTGAAGCTGACAAAGAGCGGTCGTGGTCTGTGGCTGCTCGCTGTCAGCTTCATGTAGCAGAGCTGAAAGCATCGTGGGACCTCATGTGGATTACATCGGACCTGGAGGAGTACTTGGGGATTAATAAAGTGGTGAAAGAGGGTGTTTTTTTGTCTTTTATTCGAAATAAAGGATTTTTTGGATGTGTGTGTTTATTTTCTTTAACTTACAGGTTAATCATGGAAGGTATCTTGGGGAGACACCTGCCATGATTAACCTAGGACTTAGTGGCAGCTATGGGCTGCTGCCATTAACTCCTTATTACCCCGATTGCCACCGCACCAGGGCAATTCGGAATGAGCCGGGTAGAGTCCCGGGACTGTCACCTCTAATGGATGTGGCAATTCTGGGCGGCTGCTGGCTGATATTGCTAGGCTGGGGGGCGCCCCATAACGTGGAGCTCCCCATCCTGAGAATACCAGCCTTCAGCCATGTGGCTTTACCCTGGCGAGTATCAAAATTGGGGGGGACCTCACGTTGTTATTTTTAAATTATTTATTTTACTGCACGATATAGACCCGCCCACCGGCAGCTGTGATTAGTTGCAGTGAGACAGCTGTCACTCAGCGTGGGTGTGTGTTTGACTGCAACCAATCATAGACGCCGGTGGGCGAGGGAAGAAGGGAATACGAGATGGAATAACGAGCGGCCGGCATTTTCAAAAGAGGAGAAGCTGCCACAGTGTGAACGCCATGCAGCGCTGCGCCGGTGATCGGGGATGGGTGAGTATGAGAGAGGGGGTGAGAGGGAGAGACTGACATTGACAGAGAGAGACTGAAAGAACTGCGTTTTTTTTTATGTCAAATAAACATGCGGATTGCAACAAAAATGCAGCGCAAACTCACTGCTTAGCATTTTGGTAGCGTTTTTCAACAACTCATTGATTTCAATGGGTGTAGAACGCTGCCAAAACGGACAAAAGAATTGACATGCTGCTTTTTTAAACTCAGAAATTTTGACAAATTTTTGACTTTCAAAACGCTGCGTTCAAAAATGCATCGTGCGCAAGGATTTTGCATGATTCTCATAGACTTTGCTGGGGAAGCAGAACGCATGCATTTTGACAATGTGACGCTGCAGCTTAAAACGCTGCGGAAACGCAAAAAAAAAAAGCAACAAGCGCACGAGCCCTAACAAGGATAAACATTCCCTGTTCTGCCGATCGGTGTAGGTCTCACCCTTTTATCAACAAGTTATCACTTATCTTGTAGATAGGTGATAGCTTTTGTATGCTGGACAACCCCTTTAAGCCCAAGGATCAGTGCGATAGGGCAGGATATATACCTGACATCGGCAATAACAAATGGTGAGACAACTTTCCCTCCCCCCCCAAAAAAAAAAATTAAAAAATGTACCGTATTTACAGTATGTCTCAGAAAAAAAAAGATTTAATTTCAACCAATGCAGGGGACGAATAACATTTTACTTTATTTATTTTTTTTGCAATACTGGCAGGGATTTTTTTTTATATTTTGGAACTTGTGGTTGCAAAAATCTTAGAATTAAATTACATTAATGGACAGACAATAATTCAGTGGAGGTGAAGATATCATCAGGGACGTCAATCATAAATTTATACACCCTATGTTAAAAAGCCATCCAGTGGGAGGATCAGTTGTTTCTATGTTTTATTGCACAGCGAAAATGCATTAACAAAATCTTGGCTGAAACACAAACCACAATTCTGAAACTGATTAATGACGCCCTGTAGTCAGTAATAATGAACTCCTAGAACTGTATCGCCTGTTATGCTGACATCGGTCTCTGGCGGATATACTCTAGTGGTAACCGCACACTGCAATGGACTCTGGGGGAGTATTCATTTGACCTATGCACTTTCACACTTCAACTCCTCATAGTTCACAAATTAGATTTATAGTTGGGGAAACAGGGGGAATAGATTAGGCTGTTATAAATTAGAAGTGACAAGTGGCTGGAATGGTGAAGGGGGGGGGGGGGGGGCACAAGGGCTGCTGCCTCAGAATCCAAAATCTATAGGGGTGCAAAATTTCACAAATGGTCAATGCCTGCAAGTCTGGGTTTGCCAACATTCAATACTTTTTTTTCTGCTGTTTTTTGGGTGCACCAGAAGAAAAAGGACTTTTTAAAATTTATTTCTTCAGGTTTGCACTGTATAAGCTCAAAAACTGACAAAGTGCAGAGGAGACATCCAGCGGGAAATGATCGATGGAGAGGGTGGAGTTTTTATTTACCCAATCCAATCTTCTTAAAGGAGATGCCCAATAAAAGTAAAACAAATGTGATGTATGGCTCGGCATAATATGAAAAACCTGTTGCATACTCCCCTACCACCTCTGATAGCAATACTTGCTTCATTTGGAAGTCACAAGACCGCTGCAGCCTGTGATTGGCTGCAGAAATCAAGTGAATTGAAGAGTGCACCATCAGATATTTCTCTAATGACTTTCTCTACTAGTCACTTAGTCACTTGTTTGATGCAGCCAATCACAGTGTGACTTATGAACAGAGCAGAAATCACATCCGGAGCAGGCGCAGACCTCTAAACCAGCATGCCCAGCAATCATTAAAGGTAGTATTTTAAATCCATGCATGACTTCATTTTTTTTATTTTCTACATTAGACAGTCTTTATAGGTTTCCCACTGCTAGGCCAGCACTGTACACTGAGCCATTCACAAAGTCCTTGTATTCTCACTGGCAGCAGTCTCTCTCTTGCCTGCTATGCATACTTGTTCACTTTTTCCCCATCTGAGCTGTAAGTACAGCTTTCCTCTTTTCTCTGTTCCTCACTTTTTTTCTACTGCAGAAAATACCTCTTCAATCATTCTTTATCCTCATTCTTTACTTTTAATGCAGCCTATTTAAGGCCTCCCTCACACATCCGTGTTTCCGGTATGTGTGACGTCCATTTTCACATGTACCTGAGACACGGACACAAGTAGACACATTAAAATCTATAGGTTTGCGCACACTTGCGTGTTTTCTCACGGACCGTGGAGCATACGTGTGTCCATGTGCTCCATACGTAGACATGTCCGTTTTTCTCGGGCAGAACAGATCTCACACAGACCGCACACTGAGGTGCTCCGTGTGACATCAGTGTGACACGTACCGGAGAAAAAACATGTCTGTGAAATAAAATTATTTTCTATACACACCTGTCTCCAGCACTGCTGTCACTTACTTCCATCGCCCGCTCATTATGCTCATCTCATATTCACTGTACCAAGAACCGGAAGCAGCAGCAGGATCGGAGACATCAGCACCATGGACAGGTAAGTATGAAAATTCATGCTGTTTGTGTGCTATGTGGATGTCATACGGATAGCACAGGGACCACACACGGACACACGCACACACATATGCACCTACACCATGGACCATGCAAAACATGTGTGTTTTGTACGGACATGTGAAAGAGGCCTAAGGCTATGAGCCCATGGGACAACGTACCTTCGGATTTTGCTGCCGAAAACCCGCGCATTTATCTGGATTTTTCAGATAAATCCGCAGGTTTACGCAAGTACAGACATTCCCCATGTTATCCTATGGGATTTGGGGAGTGCTGTAGCAATGATGCGGTATGTGCAGCTGCGGAATATGCTGCAGATGTCCCGCAGCCGCACGTAACTGCATGTCAATTATTCATGGAGAAATATCCGCGGACGTCCCGCCTTTCCACTATGTAGATAGAGGGCGCAACTTCCGCAGGTATTTCTGCACTTGTTCCGCAGGTTTACCGCAACAAAAATGCTCGAATCCCGCAGCAATGGATAGCTGCGGATTCCGGGGAGCAGCTGCGGACAAACCTGCGGCAAAGTTTGCAGGTACATTGTCCTTTGGGCACATGGCCTAACACTGTCAGACTGCTGAGGCTGATGTCTTATGCATTGTGTAGGAAAGCTGGGAAGCACAGGGTTAAATCCTAGCTCTCCAGGGCTTGATTAGATGCACCTGCTTAGCTTTTGGCGAGAGAGACAAGGAATAATTTTAGACGATTTGAAACCTAAGCGTGGACATACTGGGCATGCTCAGTAGAACGGGACGGAATCCTGCACTGGAATCCGTTGCCTGACGCATGTGAATTCTGCACCAAAGACATACATTATGCCTCCTGACGGATTCCGATGGAATCCTGCGGGGTGCGTTTTTTTACCGCTACAAAAAACGTTACATGCTGCCTCCCTCCCGCCCGACAGTCAGTCAGTAAATGACTGATTCACCAAGCGGCGGATGCAACGCAAGGTCATCAGTCACAATACACCACTCATACAAGTCTATGGGAAACAACGAAATCTGCCAAACGGATTGCGTTGTTTATCAGAGCAGCGGATTGTGACTGATACAAAATAGCGGAAATGTGAACTTAGCCTTAAAGTTTTATAAAAGCAATTAAACTGCATATGTTTGGAGAAAACTATATTGCCTGTGTGAACACTACCTAATGCTTACCTGGGAGCGTGAATCCCTACAACAACTGTTTTACATATACTCAAAAAGGTGAGGGTTTTTTTCCCCCTGTAATCCTAAAAAGAGATTTGTATTTTATATTCTCCTGCCACACCTGCACATTAAAGCCTGCTGCTGGGAGGGAAAGAACTTTAATCCTCCTAGCAACATTCTGGTTTCAGTCATGGAGGCAGCGCCGGCGCAGGCTCAGTCCCCACTCTGTATGGAGAGCGGCAGCTGTAACCGCACTCCTCATTGACAGCCGCTCAGCATTCGATCGAGCTATCAGTCACCGCTCTGTGTATGGGGAATGGAGGCTGTAACCACGCCCCCTGACTGACAACATTCTCTAATGCTGAGTGACTGTCAGTGCGGTGGTGCGTGGTTACAGCTGCCACACTCCATACACAGCGGTGACTGAACCCTCACCGGCACCGCTCCCATGACTGAAACCTGAGCGCTGCCAAGAAGATTAAAATTGTTTTCCTCCATGCAGCGTAGTTTAATGTGCAGGCAGGTTCAGAATGCTATTAGCCTGAAGATTAACCCCATATCTGCAGGTTAATAGCTTTTTTTTCCATATGAGAGGTTCCCTTTAACATAAGGAAAACCACAGTATGAACAGAACCTTTTGGTTGCAAATGAATAATGCCATAGAACGAGGTTTAAGTTTCGGGCCAAAATACGTCCTCTGTACTTGTTTCATGCAATAAAAAAAGTAACATTTAATCTCAGGATTTATTGGGGTACTTACATCTCATACAGTTATGGCAAAGCCTCAGGATATGCCATATGTACAGTAGATGCAGATTTCAGTAATTGGACCTACATTTGTCTTGAAATCAAGGCTCTGTTGCAATCTGCTGTTAGTGGGGAGGTGGTCAGTCTGCTACACAAATGAATGGAATTCCAACCACCACTTCACTGAGCACAGCACACGATTGTGACATGTTCTCAAAATTGATGTGAATGCCATTGGTGGAATCTGCATTTCCTATACAATAATGGAACATTCTGTGAATAAGCAATAAATGTATTGAAATACTCCTTTAATTTCCTAATCTGTTGGGGTTTGCAGCATTTGCTACACCTAAGGGATTGCATTGAATTAAATGGACAATCCAAGAGTTAAGGCCCCGTTACCCGCAACGACATCGCTAACGAGATGTCGTTGGGGTCACGGAATTCGTGACTCACATCCGGCCTCATTAGCGACGTCATTGCGTGTGACATGTACGAGTGTCCGCTAACGATCAAAAATACTCACCAAATCGTTGATTGTTGACACATCGTTCAAATCCCAAATATTGTTGATGGTGCTGGACGCAGGTTGTTCGTCGTTCCTGATGCAGCACACATCGCTACTTGTGACACCCCAGGAACGACGAGCAACACCGTACCTGTGTCCTCCGGCAACGAGGTGGGCGTGACTTTCATGCGGCTGCTCTCCGCCCCTCCACTTTTATTGGACACCTGCCGTGTGACGTCGCTGTGACGCCGCAAGAACTGCCCCCTTAGAAAAGAGGCTGTTCACCGTCCACAGCGACGTTGCTAGGAAGGTATGTGTGACGGGTACTAGCAATGTTGTACACCACGGGCAGCGATTTGCCCGTGACGCACAAACGACGGGGGTCGGTGCTTTAACGAGCGATATTGCTAGCAATGTCGCTGCGTGTAAAGCCCCCTTTAAGGCCCCGTTACATGCAACAACATCACTAACGAGATGTCATTGGGGTCACGGAATTCGTGATGCACATCCGGCCTCGTTAGCGACTCGTTGCGTGTGACACGTACGAGCGACCGTTAATGATGCAAAATACTTACCAAATCGTTGATTGTTGACACGTCGTCCATTCCCAAATGTCATTGCTCGTTTAGGACGCAGGTTGTTCGTCATTCCTGAGGCAGCACAGATCACTACGTGTGACACCCCGGGAACGACGAACAACAGCGTACCTGCATCCTCCAGCAACTAGGTGGGCGTGACTTTCATGCGGCTGCTCTCCGCCCCTCCGCTTCTATCGGACGCCTGCTGTGTGACGCCGCACAAACCGCCCCCTTAGAAAAGAGGCTGTTCGCCGGTCACAGCGACGTCGCTAGGAAGGTAAGTACGTGTGACGGGTACTAGCAATATTGTGCGCCGCGGGCAGTGATTTGCCCGTGACGCACAAACGACGGGGGGCGGGTGCTTTCACGAGCGACATCGCTAGCGATGTCGTTGCGTGTAAAGCCCCCTTTAAACAATATATCTGTTACATCTCCTGCGACTCCAGCATTGATGCTGTCATTGTTCCTTGCCAGTCTTTGGTTAGATGGCAATAATGATGATAGCAATAATTATTCCATGGCATCACTGCTGCTATATCAAGAAAGCCTTGGCACTGTAGAAGGGGGTACGTAACAAATAGGAATTTATTTTTTATGCTATGGCCACTGAAGTACTAAGTACTAAGTACTGAAAGCAGAATAAAACTGTGGAAGAAGAACCACGCTGCTGCAGACAAAATGTAGATCCAATACACCGGATGTTGTGTGACAGGTAGTTTATTTCTATGTGTTTTGAAGTAAAACTTCATTTCTTCTTCAGGGAATCCACCGATTAACCAAAAAGTAGGCAGAGCGCGTAGTTGTGGTCATGTGACCACCTGCTACAACTGGTAACTATAGAGAACCCTGACATTGTGCGGTGTGCACACTGTAAAGAGTCAGAAGTCTGTGGTCACATATAGGAACTGCAAACTTTCATTAGACGACCAGTCAATCCCTTTAATACTGTCCTCCTTTTTTTTTTTTCAGTAAGAGCTGCTTTTACATGTTTTTTTCAGACCTTAACACTAGGCTAAGGGTTTGGGTAAAGGTTAGGTGTAAGGCCAGTGATTTGGTTAGGGTTAGGTTTAGGGAGGCCTTAGGGGTACTTTGCACGCTGATGCCGAGCGCGATAGTCCCCGCCCCCGTCGCAGCAACGATATCTTGTGATTGCTGGCGTAGCGAACATTATCGCTACGGTAGCTTCACATGCACTCACCTGCCCTGCGACGTCGCTCTGGCCGGTGACCCGCCTCCTTCCTAAGGGGGCGGGTCGTGCGGCGTCACAGCGACGTCACACGGCAGGCGGCCAATAGGAGCGGAGGGGCGGAGATGAGCGGGACGTAAACATCCCGCCCACCTTCCTTCCGCATTGCAGCCGGGACGCAGGTAGGAGATGTTCCTCGCTCCAGCGGCTTCACACACAGCGATGTGTGCTGCCTGCTGGAACGAGGAACAACATCGTACTGTCGCTGCACCGGCATAATGGAAATGTCGGACCCTACACCGATGATACGATAACGACGCTTTTGCGCTCGTTAATCGTATCATCAAGGATTTGCACACTACGATATCGACTGCAACGCCGGATGTGCGTCACTTTCGATTTGACCCCACCGACATCGCACCTGCGATGTCGTAGTGTGCAAAGCCGCCTTAGAGCTAGCGTCAGAAATATGAGTACGGTTAGTGTCAGGGGATAGGTTTAGGGCTAGCTGTGTTTTCAATGAAATGTATGAATAAAACTGGGCTGAAAACCAGTACTTCATCTCCTACCATACTATGTAGCACGTTTTAAATGGCTTTACACTTCATTAAGTCTTCACAGGTCGGGTTATTTGCAGGTTATTTGCAATAAATTATAAATACATTGTCATACTTAGAGCTGTGAGTTTGCAGATGTGATTTTATTACAAGATTACCAGAAGGAATTTTTTTTTCTTCAGGTGGAATTTAGTGGCAAAGGAATGGCTGTGCCCTGGAATAACTATGCTGTGCGACTGCCTCTTACATATGTGTTATGTACAGGGTCTGAAAGGAGAGATATATTGCAAGATGGGCTAGATATAGAAGAGACAGAAAGGAGAGATATACTGCAGGTTGGAATGCATACAGGGGACAGAAAGGAGAGATACGCTACAAGTGGGGCTGTACACAGGAACTGAGAGGAGATATACTGCAAGATCAGCTGTATATAGAGAGAACAGAAAAGAGAGATATTATGCAGGGTTAGTTATATATAAAGGGGACAGAAAGGAAAGATATACTGCTGGATGAGCTGTATATAGCGGGTTGAGAGGAGAAATATACTGCAGCTTGGGGCTCTGTGCAAAGGGTCAGAGATTTGTTGAGCTGCTTTTGCTGCCTACTGTTGAGTGTTCAGTTACGTGAAATTGAAAATGACGCCCTACTGATTAATATTACAGAGAATGATCTTTTGTCATATACATAATCATAGCAATATTTGCATTTTCACATCACTGATCTGTCTGCAGCACCCAAGAAACAGATCTACATTGCTGTGGAATGAAAGGCAAACAGAGGCACAGTAGTGTTCTAATGAACCCCTATGACTGTCCAGTGCTGCATATAAATTGCATGAACACTAAGTGGAATTATAAAAATTTCACCAGGTCTGCCAAGTGCTCATGGTCAGTTTAAAGGGGTTGTCTGGTCTAAATCCATGAGTCTGCAGTCATTCTGTGTCACTCTATGTGACTGTAGATGTGTGAATCCTCATAACATGCATCCTGTGGACTGTGAGGATTCCCCGGTTAGAGTTGGGAATGGCTGTCACGTGGCCGCAAGAATAAGATGTGCGTACTCCAGGCCAGAATCCGACTAGATGAACACGACCTTACACTTGCATTGTGCGAGGTTGCGCACATCTAGTAGGATGGTGTCCGGGAATATGCATACCACATGCACATGGCCACGTTCCCAGCTCTGACACTGGAGTATCCTCAAAGTGCACAGTGTCCGCAATGTGAAGATTCACAAGTCTGCAGTCAGACAGTGGAGAAAAACAAAAAGCCAGCACTAAATGTGCACTACAGCACTAAAAATTCCAACTGTACTTATTATAAATTTGAGATTTTTGGCAAAAAATTGCAATTTCTTGAGCTACCCCTCCACGTCACGGCAAATCTCTTTGGGGCAGTCCTACACTAAAATATTTTTATAAAATGTGCCAGACGCCCTCACATATGAAATAGTAGAACTGCATTCAGAGAGTGACACAGAGTGACTGCAGACTTGTGGATTTAGACCGGACAACTCCTTTAAAGCACCTACTGAGCTCTGAAAGGACACCCTTAGATTTGTATCGGACTCTTCTGCACCTGTTTATGCTGCTGAGTTACATATAAGTATACAGAGGTTGTTCCCAGTTGCATTCTGTATAAATCTGACATGGTCCTTTGGATAATCTACTATGTTGTTACTCTGTCCTATTAGTTTTGTTTGATCTATAACAGGTATTTCTTTTTCGCTCCTAATTGGGAGACCCAGACAGTGGGTGTATAGCTACTGCCTCTGGAGGCCGCACAAAGAACTACACTTAAAAGTGTAAGGCCCCTCCCCTTCTGGCTATACACCCTCCCGTAGGAGTACGGATTCCTCAGTTTTAGCTTTGTGCGCAGGAGGTCAGACACGCACGCATAGCTCCATTGTTTTTAGTCAGCAGCAGCTGCTGACTATGTCGGATGGAAGAAAAGAGGGCCCATACAGGGCTCCCAGCATGCTCCCTTCTCACCCCACTGTATGTCGGAGGTGTTTGTAAGGTTGAGGTACCCATTGCGGGTACGGCGGCAGGAGCCCACATGCTGATTCCTTCCCCATCCCTTTTTACAGGGCTCTGGGTGAAGTGGGATTTACTGGTCTCCAGGCACTGAGACCGTGCTCCATCTACAGCCCCTGGAGAAGATGCTGGATGGAGCGGAGTACATCAGGGACATGGCCCTGCTTCCTCAAGGTACTCTGTGTCCCCGTGCATTTGGCGCTCACACCGCAGCATGCTGGGTGTTGTAGTGCGCCGGGGGACATCAGCGCTACGGCGCTTGTGCCATGGCCTCATTCAGCTTCGCTGAAGCAGGCACACTTCTGGGAATCGGTCGCGCCGGCCGCTGGGACTGCGGCGCGGCTGGCACTTGTGGTGCGCCGGGGACTTCAGCGCGGCCCGCGCTTTTACGGCGGCCGCGCTGATAACTCGAGTCCCCGGCTTTTGCGGCCTGCTTCCGTTCGTTCCCGCCCCCAGACCTGCCAGTCAGGAGAGGGGCGGGACGCTGGCCACTTCTGGGAATCGGTCACGCCGGCCGCTGGGACTGCGGCGCGGCTGGCACTTGTGGTGCGCCGGGGACTTCAGCGCGGCCCGCGCTTTTACGGCGGCCGCGCTGATAACTCGAGTCCCCGGCTTTTGCGGCCTGCTTCCGTTCGTTCCCGCCCCCAGACCTGCCAGTCAGGAGAGGGGCGGGACGCTGGCCAGTGCATCAGCGCCGAGGGCTGGAGTCGTTTTTACATACTCCAGCCCTCACAATCGGCACAGAGGGGACACTGTTTCCCGCACTTTTGTTTGGGAACTCCCACGGACCGCCCCTCTCCACAGACGCCGGCAGCCATTCCTGCTGACACGCTGAGCTGCAGAGGGGAGCCGGGGAGACCCAGACAAGGAATTCTGCGCCTCTTACCCGCTATTCAGCGGGCGGTAAGCAGCCCTCAGGGCTCACCCCCTCTTGTGCCAGTAGTATTCTTAGTATTTTGTGTCTACAAATACTTGGTATTACATAGCGCTGGTCGCCCTTTGGCTATAGACTCTCTCACATTGCAGAGAGCCAGCAGCATGTCGTCCGTAAAACGCAAGGGTGCCAAGGCACAGACATTATATGCTTCCTGCACCGCATGTGGGACTTTTCTACCGGCAGGCTCCACGGACCCCCATTGTGTGCAGTGCTCGGCCCCTGCGGCGCTTGCACAGTCGGGACCTCTGCTGGACGTGACCCAGGGTGTACCACCTGTGAATGCTGTCCAGGTGACAGGAACTGAGTTTGCAGCTTTTGCTGACAGAATGTCTCTCACTATGTCACAAATTCTTGACACATTGCGAGCTAGGCCTGTACTTCAGGCCACGGACACTGTGCAATCATTGCCCCCTGGTCCCCCTCAGCTCCAAGCTCCGGGACGGGCATATACACCTCAGGGTGAAGACTCTGACTCGGACGATGGCCCCGGGCAGCCTAAGCGGGCTCGCTATGACGGGCCTTCACATTCATCTCAATGGTCAGGATCCCAGCGAGATGAATCTATGGGTGATGAGGCGGACGTAACTGATCAGGATTCTGATCCTGGGACCGCTCTCAATCTAGATACACCAGATGGTGACGCCATAGTTAATGATCTTATATTTAACATCAATAAGATGTTAAATATTTCCCCACCAGCTCCTCTTGTAGAGGAGTCAGCTTCGCAGCACGAGAGAATCCATTTCAGATACCCTAAGCGTACATTAAGCACTTTTCTGGACCACGCTGACTTTAGAGACGCAATCCAGAAACCCCACGCTTATCCTGAAAGGCGTTTTCCTAAACGGCTTAAAGATACACGCTACCCTTTTCCCCCTGAGGTGGTCAAGGGTTGGACCCAGTGTCCAAAAGTGGATCCTCCAATTTCCAGGCTTGCAGCTAGATCCTTGGTTGCAGTTGAAGATGGAGCGGCACTTAAAGATGCCACTGACAGGCAGATGGAGCTCTGGCTGAAATCCATCTATGAAGCGATTGGAGCGTCATTAGCGCCTTCTTTTGCGGCCGTATGGGCACTCCAAGCTATCTCAGCCGGGCTTGCGCGAGTCGACTCAGTCACACGTGCATTTGCCCCGCAGGTAGCACCATTGACCTCGCAAATGGCGGCATTCGCGTCGTACGCGATTAATGCTGTTCTTGACGCTACAAGCCGCACGGCAGTGGCGTCAGCCAACTCCGTTGTTTTGCGTAGGGCCCTGTGGTTGAGACATTGGAAAGCAGATTCTCATTCCAAGAAGTGCTTAACCAATTTGCCTTTTTCTCGTGACCGATTGTTTGGAGAGCGTTTGGATGAAATCATCAAACACTCCAAGGGTAAGGACTCATCCTTACCGCAACACAGACAAAACAAACCCCAACAGAGGAAGGGTCAGTCTGGTTATCGGTCCTTTCGAGGACCGGGCAGGTCCCAATTCGCCTCGTCAAAAAAGACTCAAAAAGACCAGAGACGCTCAGATTCTTGGAGGTCTCAGTCACGCCCAAAAAGGACAGCTGGAGGAACCGTTGCCAAGACGGCGTCCTCCTGACTTGCGGTCTCCGATTCCCACACCCGCGGTCGGTGGGAGGCTTTCCCACTTTGGCGGCATTTGGCTGTCACGCGTCAAAGACCGTTGGGTGAGGGATATTCTGTCTCACGGGTACAGGATAGAGTTCAGTTCTCGTCCGCCAACTCGTTTCTTCAGAACTTCTCCACCACCAGACCGAGCCGATGCTCTGTTGCAGGCGGTGGCCGCTCTAAAGGCGGAAGGAGTGGTGACCTCCGTCCCTCTTCAGGAACAAGGTCACGGTTTTTACTCCAATCTGTTTGTGGTCCCAAAAAAGGACGGATCGTATCGACCCGTCCTGGATCTAAAGTTGCTCAACAGACACGTAAAAGTCAGGAGGTTCCGGATGGAATCCCTACGCTCCGTCATAGCCTCAATGTCTCAAGGAGATTTTCTAGCATCAATAGATATCAAAGATGCGTATCTCCACGTGCCGATTGCACCAGAGCATCAGCGTTTCCTACGCTTCGTCATACACGACGAACACCTACAGTTCGTAGCGTTACCTTTCGGTCTGGCAACAGCCCCCCGGGTCTTCACCAAAGTCATGGCAGCAGTAGTAGCTGTTCTGCACTCGCAGGGTCACTCGGTCATCCCGTATCTAGACGACCTGCTTATAAAGGCACCCTCTCAAGAGGCATGCCAACACAGTCTGAAGGTGGCGCTAGACACTCTCCAGAGTTTCGGGTGGATTATCAACTTTCCAAAGTCTCATCTAACCCCGACCCAATCTCTGACTTATCTTGGCATGGAGTTTCATACTCTCTCAGCGATAGTGAGGCTTCCACTGGACAAGCAGTGCTCGCTACGGACTGGAGTGCAATCTCTCCTTCAGAGCCAGTCGCACTCACTGAGGCGCCTCATGCATTTCCTAGGAAAGATGGTAGCAGCAATGGAGGCAGTCCCGTTCGCGCAGTTTCATCTGCGCCCTCTACAATGGGACATTCTACGCCAATGGGATGGGAAATCGACGTCCCTCGACAGGACTGTCTCCCTCTCTCAGACTGCCAAGGACTCTCTGCGTTGGTGGCTTCTCCCCACCTCATTGTCACAGGGAAAGTCGTTCCTTCCCCCGTCCTGGGCAGTGGTCACGACGGATGCGAGCCTATCAGGGTGGGGAGCGGTGTTTCTCCACCACAGGGCTCAGGGGACGTGGACTCAGGAAGAGTCCACCCTGCAGATCAATGTTCTGGAAATCAGAGCAATCTATCTTGCCCTGCGAGCCTTCCAACAATGGCTGGAAGGCAAGCAGATTCGGATTCAGTCGGACAATTCCACGGCGGTGGCGTACATCAACCACCAAGGGGGAACACGCAGTCGCCAAGCTTTTCAAGAAGTCCAGCGGATTTTGACGTGGGTGGAAAGCAGAGCGTCCACCATATCCGCAGTTCACATCCCAGGCGTGGAAAACTGGGAAGCAGACTTTCTCAGTCGCCAGGGCATGGACGCAGGAGAATGGTCCCTTCACCCGGACGTGTTTCAGCAGATCTGTTGCCGCTGGGGGACGCCGGACGTCGATCTGATGGCGTCACGGCACAACAACAAGGTCCCAGTTTTCATGGCACGGTCTCACGATCACCGAGCGCTGGCGGCAGACGCCTTGGTTCAGGATTGGTCGCAATTCCGACTCCCCTATGTGTTCCCACCTCTAGCATTGTTACCCAGAGTTCTCCGGAAAATCAAGTCCGACTGCCATCGAGCCATACTCGTCGCTCCAGATTGGCCAAGAAGGTCGTGGTACCCGGATCTGTGGCATCTCACGGTAGGCCAACCGTGGACACTACCAAACCGTCCAGATTTGCTGTCTCAAGGGCCGTTTTTCCATCTGAATTCTGCGGCCCTGAACCTGACTGTGTGGCCATTGAGTCCTGGATCCTAGCGGCCTCAGGTTTATCTCATGAAGTTGTTGCCACAATGAGACAGGCTAGAAAACCATCCTCAGCTAAGATCTATCACAGGACGTGGAAGATATTCTTAGCGTGGTGCTTGGCTCAAGGGTTTTCTCCCTGGCCATTTGCATTGCCAATTTTTCTTTCCTTCCTGCAGTCTGGGTTGGAAAAAGGTTTGTCGCTTAGCTCGCTTAAGGGTCAAGTCTCCGCGCTATCCGTATTCTTTCAGAAGCGCTTGGCACGGCTTTCTAAAGTACGCACGTTTCTCCAAGGAGTTTGTCATATCGTTCCTCCTTACAGACGGCCATTGGAACCCTGGGATCTGAACAAGGTTCTCATTGCTCTCCAGAAGCCGCCTTTCGAGCCTTTGAAAGAGGTTCCCCTTTCTCGGCTTTCACAAAAGGTAGTTTTTCTTGTGGCGGTCACGTCTCTTCGAAGAGTGTCCGAGCTAGCGGCGTTATCTTGCAAATCTCCCTTCCTGGTGTTTCACCAAGACAAGGTAGTACTGCGTCCAATTCCAGAGTTTTCTCCCAAGGTGGTTTCTTCCTTTCATCTCAATCAGGATATCACTTTGCCATCTTTGTGTCCGCATCCAGTTCACCAATTTGAAAAGGGTTTACATCTGTTGGACCTGGTGAGAGCACTCAGGATTTACATTTCTCGCACGGCGTCTCTACGCCGTTCTGATGCGCTCTTTGTCCTAGTCGCTGGTCAGCATAAGGGATCGCAAGCTTCCAAATCCACCCTGGCGCGGTGGATCAAGGAACCAATTCTTCACACATACCGTTCTGCTGGGCTTCCGATTCCATCTGGACTGAAGGCCCATTCTACCAGAGCCGTGGGTGCGTCCTGGGCATTGCGGCATCAGGCTACGGCTCAGCAAGTGTGCCAGGCGGCTACCTGGTCGAGTCTGCACACGTTTACCAAACACTATCAAGTGCATACCTACGCTTCGGCAGATGCCAGCCTAGGTAGACAGGTCCTTCAGGCGGCGGTGGCCCACCTGTAGGAAGAGGCTGTCTGACAGCCCGTTCATGTGGTATCTTTTTACCCACCCAGGGACTGCTTTTGGACGTCCCACTGTCTGGGTCTCCCAATTAGGAGCGAAAAAGAAGAAGGGAATTTTGTTTACTTACCGTAAATTCCTTTTCTTCTAGCTCCAATTGGGAGACCCAGCACCCGCCCTATTTGTTCTTAGGGTTTCGTTTTTCGGGTGCACATGTTGTTCATGTTGTTTCTTAAGTTCTCCGATCTTGTTATCGGATTGAATTTGTTTTTGAAACTGTTATTGGCTTTCCTCCTTCTTGCTTTGGTACTAAAACTGAGGAATCCGTACTCCTACGGGAGGGTGTATAGCCAGAAGGGGAGGGGCCTTACACTTTTAAGTGTAGTTCTTTGTGCGGCCTCCAGAGGCAGTAGCTATACACCCACTGTCTGGGTCTCCCAATTGGAGCTAGAAGAAAAGGAATTTACGGTAAGTAAACAAAATTCCCTTCTTTCCCAATTTAAAATGTATTGAAATTTTAATTATAATTACAAATATATATATTTTTTTACTAGTTATGAAAATACTAGAAGGTGGCCGATTCTAACGTATCGGGTAGTCTAGAATGTGTATGTAGGTTAGTAGATTGAATAATAATGTAAAAAATGCACTGGATGGGTTAGGTTTAAATTCAAATTCAAGAAGCAACAAACACATGGACTTATAGGAGCAATACTCCAAACATAGCTGCAGGGAGCTTTCCAGCTAAGCAACTGAGAGGGAAGATCCCTGCATGCAAATAAACTGAAAACAACCACAGCAAATGACAAACTCAGATAAGAACAAAAAGAACCGAACAAAAATAAAGAGCCAAGCACTTATCTGGGGTAGATGTGGTCTGGAGCAGGATGAAGCAGGCTGGTGAACAAAGAACAACTGACATCCGGCAAAGCCTGCTATCAGACCAGGGTTTAAATAAGCAGAGAGTTAGCAATGGAAACGCCCATTGCTCAACACACCTGGTCTCTGTCCAAACCATTCCTGGCCACAAGAGGGAGCCTCACAGCAGCCAAAGCATAACTGAGATTCACAACACATCGGGTAACTATGCAAAGCAGTTTCCATAGTTACCCGATGTGTATCATGGTTACCAGTGTACGCCGGCTGCGGCACACGTGTGCTGGAATTCGGGGTAAGCTAGTAACCATGGTACACATCGGGTAACTATGCACAGCGACAGTGCTGGTTCATTTTTTGCTTGTTGGTCTCCTGCTGTGCACGCATTGGCATGTTTGACAGCGGGAGACCAATGATCTGAATGGGCAGGGAGCCGGCGTATGCTGGTAACCATGGTACACAATCGGGTAACTAACCAAAGCGGTTTCCATAGTTACCCGATGTGTAACATAGTTACCAGCGTACGCCGGCTCCGGCACGATCCCAGCAACGCAAGGGTATGTCTCGGCTGGGTTGCCGGTGTGGGCTCCCGGGGGTGCAGCAGTCACCTGGGAGTCTGAACTCCGTGTGGGTTTGGGAAATGCGTGTGGGGGCGGGGCCAGGACGAGAGGCCAATTCGACGGTTGTCACTGTAATGACGTCATTTTGGAGCAAGACAGACAGATAGACAGACAGAATAAGGCAATTATATATATAGATTTTCTATCTCCATATTTATGTATAGACATTATGCTACAACAGCTTCCTTTACATATGGTTCATGGGATAAAGGGTTATCAGTTAGTCTTTTTCGGGCCTGGTAGGAAGCTGAATGAGTTAATTAGCTTTTCTGGGCATAAAAAAAGCAATAAAATTATATGGTTTTCTCTGTAAGGGATTGTGCAGACCATATTTTTGGTCCAAGTGCAATCCAACAAAAAAAACATTGTATCGCACTCAGATCAATGTTATTCTGTTCAAGGAAAAAAATGCAGCATGAACGATTTGATTTGTATCCATAAATTGGATTGCACTTGGCCATGCAAGTCAATGGATCTGTGAAATAAATTGAACTACGCTTGGATGATATCCGAATGCTGTCCGATATTGACGGACTGACAGAATGGAGAAATATGAGACATCTTGTTT
The DNA here is from genome assembly GCF_048569485.1 of Anomaloglossus baeobatrachus. NCBI lineage: Eukaryota > Metazoa > Chordata > Amphibia > Anura > Aromobatidae > Anomaloglossus > Anomaloglossus baeobatrachus. The sequence goes on from NC_134358.1 coordinate 166,935,827, forward strand.
CCCCATCTTCTTCAAATCTGAGAAAATGTTACCACACTCTGATCAAACTCTGAGTATCATTAGCATAATTGGAGCGATTATCTCAGATGAGAGAAAATACAGTTGTACGACCCTAGTCTAATGAGTCCCCAAATGACCTGTTACCTTTATTTATGTGCCCTATAGCCCACTGCAGCCATCCTTTATATTACCTGTTACCTGAACTTCCTGCCAGCGCCCCATAGTTTACTCATCAGGTCACACCTATATACTCCTATTCTAGGTGTTCCCACCCTCCACCTATAGAACACCATCTTGAGACTTCTATACTGTATCTAGACCACATGATCCCATGTAGCAGCTCAGAAACAGCAGAATTTGAACAGCAAGTAAATGATTTCGCCTCTTCACTTCTCCCAGGCTTTACAATGCCTGGAAAACCACTAACGTTTTCATGGATATTTCGGTCTTTACATGTGTTTAGACTATAATTCCAGTAAATCCCGAGATTCATGAGCCCTGTAAGTCTTATAAAATATACAGTTTCATTTACAGAACATGAAGAATACCTCCATAATCACACCGAATAAATACTTACATACTACAAGGAAATATCTCTAGCAGTTTTAAAATAAACCATATGCAAATGTCACGTATTATTGTATGTCAGCATTCTCCACGTATGTGGACAATAAATCTATAAGCAATTTTTTGAGAGTTATGCCAAATGAAGACAGAGTTGCATAATGGCAGTTTCTGGACACATGTGGAGGAGCAGAAAGGGTTATGAAGATGGGTTTGTATTCTGGCCAAACCGATACAGGAGGTAAATAGCTTATGTGACTCTCTCCGTGAGGACACGTCTCGCTGAGACATCTGTGGCATACAGTACATACACATTGAACACACGTATCAATCCTAACTTCAAAGAGGAGCATAGATTAGTACTGCAGCCAAAATCTAGCGGATCCTAGGAATAGCATTCTTCTTGTAAGGAGCCTAGAAGGAATCTGTCACCAGGTGTTGTGCAAACATTGTGTGACTTTTCAAAGCTTTTAAGTCACTTGTTTTGTGTTATAAAAGCTTTGATGAATCGGCCCCCATAGTCTATGGCCAGATTTTCAAACTACAGTGTGTGTTTTCTGAAACGCCATGTCATTTGAGAGTACAACTTATCTAGCTGCAATCACGCAGCTTCCACGTCCACCAGGGCCGTGGGGCACTTGGAGCTGGGCCGGTTCTGTTGGGAGGTCGCAACGGCGGGGCCTGACTTTATGACCCTGGTGGTGTCATTTAAATGAGGACTATTTATAGGGGGATGAGTCGTGACGCATGGTACAGCTCCCCACAGGTGGAGCAGAGCCCCAGGGCAACTGGTGTAGTCTATGATTGAGGAATTAACGTTGGGGTGCAGGACCGAAGACGCAGGCAATAACTGGATGACACAGCGACTGTAGTTTCCTTTACCTTTTTACTTGGTATTGAATGGTGCAGTCCAGGGAAACTGTTTTGGATGGTGACGGAGGTCCGGGCAGCCTGGAAGCAATTGGGGATCCACCTAGCCAGGTGGGTTCGGAGGGCTTCTTTCTGCGCTGCCCTGTGTAGGGAGATCCCTGCTGCTTAAACCTATGCTGCAGCCCTCTTCATGGTGTTTGTACTGTTTCTTACTCGTATGGCAGGCGGTGCGAGCCTTTTTACAGGTGCTGCTCCTCTGGTAGCTGCTCAGGGCTCTCATACGCTGCTGTGCTGCCAGGTGTTCTGTGTGGCCAGAAGACATGCAGTCTCCTGCCCTCCAGATTCAGCTGCCAGGCCTTCAGTACCTGAACATCCTAGGATTCCAGCGTCCTGTCTCTCTGCGCTTTGCTCTGGATAGAGCTCTGTCTCTGTCTCTGCTGCTCTGTTCCCCAGGCTCTGTCTCTAGACTGTCTTCTTGATTCTGCTCTGCTCTTCCCTTTCAGCTCCCCCCTCCCCCAGGCTAGAATGCATAGGGAAGCTCCCGTTAAACCAGGTTCTTGAGCTCCCACTTCTGGTCTGGAGTCAGAAAAGTGTTGACTGCTGGTGCTACCTAGTAAGGGGACCTCCTTCTTGCTTCCAGGCATAACATTACCCCCTGTGAGGAGGGCAATGCTACTGTGGCAATCGGGACCACTGGGGTGCCACACAGCTAACATGTGATTCAGACAGCATGAGTCTAATGACAGATGAAAGGTTCCCTTTAACCTGATGTGATTGCTGATTTGATGTCAACAAAGACAGGTTTGATTTTAGACAGTTTTAACAAATCTTCCGCAGTTTTACAGGTTCCATTAGAATGCTGCTTATACACATTTTTCCAGCAACTTCATATTTAATTTCCCAGAAGAGCATTGCAAGGCACTTAAAGGGAATCTGTCAGCAGGTTTTTGAAACCTCATCTGAGAGCAGCATGATGTATGCAAAGAGATCTTGACTCCAACAATGTATCACTTAGGTCACTGGATGCAGCCGTTCTGACACAATCAGAATTTTTAGTTAGCCATGTAGTTGCCCCCGCCCACACCAGGCTCTCAATAGAGATTTTACATTGACAGTGAGGTGTCAATCAGAGGAGGTGGTGTGCCATCTGCTGTTGCCATGACTTTGTAGTACAAGCAATTAAAACTCCTGCTGCTTAAACAAACATAGCAAATAAATAACAGATGGGCCTTGACAAGACAGGCATTCCTGAATTTTGTTAACCCTTGCAGCATACTGTTTTCAGTTTACTTGGCAAAAACCTGCCGACAGATTCCCTTTAAGTCTCCTCATACTGACACGCCAGCCCTGGCATGTCACTCTCCACCAGAATAAACCGTACCACTTAGATCCCAGTTTTAACCTCTCCCCTATGAAGGAAGGTGCAGACACCAGGTCGTGAGGGCGTCACACATTTTCTCCAGAGAGAGACAGTTCTTATAACCTGCTTTGGGTTGGGGATGCAACACTTACTGCTTTTTTCAGGTCAGCATCCACCACCCCACAGCGAGTCAGCAACGTAGAAGTAGCAGAGAGACACAGGACACTGGAGAACTCTTAGCAAAGCAGCAGTAAATGGCTTATTAATTCTTCCACCTTCATAACATACATGGCCACACTTCTACGTTCTTGCTGCCGATTTCTCCCTGGATACTCCACCTGGCCTATCCCGCTAACTGGGACCTAGTCCTCCAGCTGCTGGGCCTATGCCACCACTTTTCCCTCTTCTCTCCTTGGCTACCAGTGGTCCTCTCACTGACTTCTAGTCACTTGACTTCTTTTGACCAGTCCAAGATACTCTACCCCGACTGCCATCTAATCCCTGGACTCTACCAAGCCCATCCCAAGGTAAGCCGTAGGCTCCAGACCCTTGGAGGATACCTTCAGGTTCTCTAATGGGCCTAAGTTACAAGGCCATATATTCACTCGAAGAACCCCACTGTAGAATTTACACCTCCTAAGGCTTGTTTCGCTAACCAACCCATTGGCCATCTGTCGCTCCTCCCACTTTTACTCTAAGCTCCCTCTGTAACTAGGAAGTGTCTTACCCCGCTAATACTGGTTTATATCTATACATAGGGTTATAAACAAGCCTATCTGCATAACATTCCTGAACCTTCACCTCACACTACATCCTACTTAACATTCTCCACTCTGCCATATCTAACTAAAGCATTTATAGCACATTACACTTTACTTTGTATATACTGTTTAATACAGTAGGAGTGGGGGGGAGGTAACGCGACTGTGGCACCCCTGTGCCTCAGGTGCCACAGGGTATTACACCAATTTTCAGGGGTAATATCAATCCTGGGTAAGGAGGGGGTTAACCTGCCGGTGCCTTCACAAAACACACACGAACAGCAAGGTGCTTACTCACATGGGGTTGGACTAGGGCAGACAGAGTAGCGATGGCATGGGACCTCCCCAGTCACTAGTACAACCACCAGGGGTGAGCACAACATGGGGTAGAAGTAAGTGCAACCATCACACTTAGACAGAACCTTTCTGGGCACAGCTTAAGATAACACCTAGCACTGACAACTGCAGTTAGTGTTTCTCTCACTTCATGGGCCGGGCCTTGGAGCAGAAGGCTTGGCCCGGGTTCTGGATAGCAACCAAGGGACACTTGACTAAAAGATTTTCATGGGCACCGGCGGTGACCTCCGATTATTCGGGATTGGCTGGAGCCCATCGTGGCAGAGATCGGTACTCCGGGGCAGCGCCTGAACTACCTGTGAGTAAAAGACTTGAAACCGCAGCCCCTTACTCTGCCTCTCCTTTACCGATGCCCAATGCTGTGGCATCAAAGTGAACTACGTCTGTCATCCTCCGCGGGGTAATCCCGCTCCACCTGTGGGGAGTGACACCATCCCGGCTGCACTCAACATCTGCCCCGGCGAGAGACCCTGCAGCAGTAGCCCCATCCCTGCCCGTGTACCACAGGTGGCGTCATGATCACCCTAAAAGACTTTCCTGACCGTCACTACCACCTCCAAGCTCCCTACCTCCCTCCAACCCTCAATTCTGTACGCCTTGGGGCAACGGAACCGGGCCAGGCCACCCCGTGACGACGCAGAGGATCTGCACCGCTGGCCCGGCAATGAGTAGGTAAAAACACCTGCCCCGTGGGGCGCTACATGACCACTTCCTACACCTAGCCAATTCAGATCTCATACTTTGCTCTAATGAGGGGTAATAGCCCGAAACACCATGTCTGAAAATTTAGATTCTAGTTTGGCTTATATCCTGTCATATGACAAGGCTTGTTAAAGGATCGATATTGACTTTTAGGATTGCTACTTCCAATAGGTGGCACTAGAGTTCAAGCCCTCTTCAGAGGGCTTTACACACTGCGACATCGCTAGCATTTGCACCATAGCACCCGCCCCCGTTGTACGGTCGATATGTGGTGATTTCTGCCGTAGCGAACATTATCGCTACGGCAGCGTCACACGCACATACCTGCTGTGCAACGTCGCTCTGGCCGGCGAACCACCTCCTTTCTAAGGGGGGCGGTTCGTGCGGCGTCACAGCGAAGTCACACGGCAGGCGTCCAATAGAAGCGGAGGGGCGGAGATGAGCGGGACGTAACATCCCGCCCACCTCCTTCCTTCCGCATTGCCGGTGGAGGCAGGTAAGGAGATGTTCATCGCTCCTGTGGTGTCACACACAGCGATGTGTGGTGCCGCAGGAACGAGGAACAACATCGCTAATAAGCAGAAAACGATTTTTTTGTTTCAGGACGACCTCTCCGCGGCAAACGATTTTAACCGCTTTTGCGATCGTTTAAGGTCGCTCATAAGTGTCACACACTGCGATCTCGTTAATGAAGCCGGATGTGCGGCACAAACACCGTGACCCCGGCGATAATTCATTCACGATATCGTAGCGTGTAAAGCCCACTTTCCTCTCTGAAGATTCAATTGCATACACATTTTTCCTAAAATGTTTCCTTCTTTATGCGAGGCCTAGATATCCAAATTTTGTCAGCCCTTAACACTAGAGGTCCCAGAGAGGGGTCATTTGACATTTCTACCATTGGAACCCTATGGAGCTCGAAATTTCTGGGACTTCTAGTGTTAAAAGCAAATTCAAATGATTGGACTCAACAGTAGAAAATAGATTAGAAAAAAAATAAAGAAAAAATGTTGTGCAAGGGCTCAAATATGTATTTCGTACTCCTCTACAATGACAGGAGTGGCCCCACTGAACTCCCGTCACCACCGCTCCCTCACCCAGGTTGTGTCCTTATGTTTGTTAGGAATATTGTTATTAATATCAGATCTTTTATGTGCAGTGTAATTGTTCCTAATTTGCATAATGCTAGATTGTTTCCTCATGTTTTCAATCAGAATTTTACTGTAAAGTGCAATAATCTTTTCTACATACCTAATTTTTTAACTAGAATCATTCATTCATTATTTATATAGGAAAATCTGCAACACTTTAGAATCAAGGCATGGGACGTACAGACATGTGAGAAAGGGGCTCCGCTGCTAGACGTCATCTCTGTTCTCAATCGAGCAGTAAAGGGCAGCACTTACGAGAAGGTAAGAGGAGCCTGAAAGTGCACGGACACACGGAGCGGTGCATTGGTGAGCCTAACTAACTTACTTAACACATATGTAAATACTAGACTATAGATTTCCATGGGAAAGTTTTAAACTGTTCAAAATATCGGATTGAACTCAGACAAATGTTGGTTTATGGGGCAGTGCACAAGTCTAAAATTTTCCTCAGACCAAGTCTGTCCAAAGGAAATACATAAAAAAAAAAATCTTTATTTTATATAGCGCTAACATATTCCGCAGCGCTTTACATACATCAGGAACACTGTCCCCATTGGGGCTCACAATCTAAAGTCCCTATCTGTATGTTTTTGGAGTGTGGGAGGAAACCGGAGTACCCGGAGGAAACCCACGCAAACACGGGGAGAACATACAAACTCCTTGCAGATGTTGTCCTTGGTGGGATTTGAACCACATAAATAAATCGAATATGCCCAAGTTGCTTCTGTAAATTGTGTTGCATTCAGCCATATAAGTCAATGAGACAATGGAAAAAAAAATATCGGACCATACTTATTGATTTATTTTACTTACTTATGCTATTAATTCCACGGCGCTTTACAGATGTGATCACCACTGCCCCCATTGGAGCTCACAATCTAAATTCCCTGTCAGGATGTCTTTGGAGTGTGGGAGGAAACTAAAGAACTAAGAAGAAAGTCGCACAAAAATGGGGAGAACATACAAACTCCTTACAGAACAGATGTTGTCCTTGGAATTTGAACCCAGGACTCAAGCGCTGAAAATCAATAGTGCTAACAACTGAGCCACCATACAGTGCTAAGCACTGAGTCACTATACAATGTTAACTACTAAGCCACCATACAGTGCTAACTACTGAGCCATCATACAATGCTAACCAATGAGCCATCATACAGTGCTAATTACTGAGTCACCATCTAGTGCTAACCACTGAGCCACTGTGCTGCCGTCTGACAGTTGATATCCAAGTGTTGTCCGATTTTCTCAGACTGGCAGAATGGTGAAGATGGAGAAGGTTTTATTCTTATCCTTTCAACATCCGATGAAATAGCATCACACTCTGATCACAGCGATTATCAGAACTGGACCTATTTTCTCAGGTGGGAAAAGCTATTATCTGCCTTAGGCCTTAGACCAGAGTCACACTTGTGATTGCCTCGCGTGTATCTCGCGCAAGCCTCGCATCGCATCACCCGGCACGGCCTGACACTCTCCGGACAATAGCACCTCAGCTGCATAGAGATACATGCAACTGACCCGCTCCTGTCCGGAGAGTGTGTGGCAATGCCGGGCTATGCGAGATACGCATGAGGCACTCACAAGTGTGACTCCGGCCTTATACTGATTTCTTAGTCTTGTTTTTATTGTTGTGCACGGTGGCGTGTAGGATCCTTCCCATGACATGACACCACGCCTCTCTGTAATATCACTCTAATAATTCCTTTGACCCTTCTCCATATTCTAATCCTTTCTTGAGACAACGCACTCTCCTTCGGTTGCGACATTTTCATGTTGTGTTGATGAAGTCTGAGATGATTACTCCACATGTGTATAATAGAGTCTCGCATTCCATCATCTGCGATTCTACTTCCTTGTGTCCTAATCGAAAAACTCAAAGAAAAAAAAGAACAAAAAACAGATAATTTATGAAAAGAGAAGTGTTCTTTAACGTTCCGGAAATGGAATGATGAATGAGCTGTGACTTGGCCTTCTTTATCATAATCTGGTTTTAATTTAGAATAAAAAAAAAAGGCAGAATGAAGAAAGAATAATATTTAGTTGTTTTTAGGAATCTTCTAAAGATTGCTGTAAGGAAAGATTACTGTGTACCATCCCGAAGCTGAACAATATTTGGTATTTTCTCTTCTTTTTAAATAAGTAGAGATAAATTGTTTTTATCTCTACTGGCTAACACGGTACAAAGATATATTTTACTTGTATCTAAATAGAGTAGAACATCAAACCAGAGAGATTCTCGAACAATACGTTGTTATGCATGAATGACTTTCCTGACCTGTAAAAAAATTGTTTAAAAGAACAGAGAGTCCTCAGTGGTTGATACCTTTTAATGGCTAACTGAAAAGATGGTAATAATTGCAAGCTTTCGAGACTACTCAGGTCTCTTCATCAGGCTAACACGGTACAAAGATATATTTTACTTTCCTGACCTGTGAAAGCCATCCAGTCCTCCCATCTAATATCAGTGACATACCTAACATTCCCAGTGGTGAAATGCTTATCTCTGCTCCATGCCATCCTGTTTCATGGAAAGGGTGGAATGGATCACAGATGTGGTCTTCCTTGTGATGGGTGGTCACCCTGGAATAGCACTAGCCTTCCTCAACACATCTGCTCCGACCATTAGAGGACATATCATACAAATAGCAGTGTCCTGGATAAACATCACCACTATAATCTTATTAAAGAAGAAAACAGTCTTAAAGGAATGCACGGCACACATGTTCTTCATATAGTCCTAACCGAGCTTAAACAGGAACAGAAGGCAAGAAAGTGATAGCACTAACCCTTCTACATCACAGAGATGTGTTCCCCTAATATGTAGGGAAAAACTCCATCCAACCTCAACGGGTCCATCCAACCTCAACGGGTCCATCCAGATAATGTTCCAATTGATACAGATGAGTAGGGACTCCATAAATGTTAATTAAAGCTACAGGATCTAGATCTAAGATTTCATCTTCACTCATCAATTTATAGTATTCCCTTTGAGTTGCAAAAACCTTCCTTGAGGTGACGATGATTTCTCCTTCAATGCCTTGGAAAATCAATATTTACGATGGACAGTTATATATAGCAAAAATTCCAAAGGTTTTAGGTCCACAGTGATGAGGTGATAGCAAGTAGCCAAGTACAACCATACCATTCATGAGGAAGGGGGGTAGGTAATAAAGGCAGCAAGGATTTTTGATGAATAATTCTTGGAAAGTCACATTTTTTTGTATTTAGTTGCCAATTTTTATACAAAATAAGACAAAAACTGATTGTGAGTCAGCTCTTTAAAGATGACTTGCTAGCCAGTTTTCTTGTTCATATTTTATACCTGCAGCTCCTTTGAACACTCCATTTTTTTCTATTTTTTTTAATTCACCTTCTAGTTCTAGAGATATAGGCTTTTTTTTGTCTATTGCAAACTTTTATGGTCTTTGCCTAGGAAGTGTTGATCTGAGGACTTCTTTACGCCTCCTTCACAAGGCCGTGCAAAACAAGAACATTTTGCACAGTCTGTGGTGAAGGTGCGCGTACTTGTGTGTGTATTCCGTGTGCTGTCCCTTTGATATCCGGATAACACAAAGAGAGCATGAGCTGGTATACTTACCTGTCTTTGGCGCTGCTGTTACTTCCAGGTCCTTGGTGAGTGCAGTGAATATGCAATGAGCATAATGAGAGGGCCCGGAAGTAACTGCAGAGACAGCAGCACTGGAAACAGGTAAGTATAAAAATTCTTGATTTTTATGTGACCTGTGTTTCCTCCGGTATGTGTTACACTGATGTCACATGGATCACAATAGTGTGCAGTTGGTGTGACACCCGTGCAGTCAGAAGATAACTGGCATGTCTCTGTGTGGACCACATGGACACACGGTACGTGTGAAAACACAGATGTGTGAATTTAATGAGTCTACGTGTGTCCATGTCCCAAGTACGTGTGAACACGGATGCCACAAGAGGCGGAGACACGGATGGATGAAGGAGGCCTTAGACTGCTCTGCATTATTACACTATGAACACTGCCCCTTTAGTAAAAAAAAAAAAAAAAAACAAAACAAAAAAACCCCCAAACATTTGCACTAATTAATAGCCAAATTTCTACATTTCTGTGGCTTTATGGCTATGTTGACACATTGCATTTTGGTTGTATTTTTCTGCAGTCAAAATATGCTCTCTTGGCGGTAAAAAAGCTGCTTCCAAAAACGGTTATGCTTTGTTTTTGGTGTGTCATTTCTCCACAGTGCATGTTAAATAAAATTAGTTTTATTCACTAAAAAAGCAGCAAAAATGTAGCTGAGTTTTTTCACTCTCATTGCTTCAAATGGTGAAAAAAAGCTGCAAAAACGCTGTTGCTTCTTTCAAAAACGCAGCAGATTTGTGAATCTCATAGCTTTTGCTTGTACTGTAAAAAGCAGCATTTAATTTGCATAAAACTCATGAAAAAAAAACTAAAAATGCAACCAACGCATGAACATAGCCTAAGGCAGATTGAAAAACACATAAACAAAAGGAATACTCAGCGGAGTTGCGGAGAAAAAAGCGAATACTGTCCTAGTGACTGGTTATCTTTAAATAGGGAATGAGAATCCGATTCAGTCACGCCAGATACATCAGGAATCAGCATTTTCTTTTGGGATTAGTCTTTCCGCATCAATCAAACAACCTTTTTCCAATTGGGATCTGATTATTTAGGTCATTGAGAGGATGTCCGAATTAGAGGAACCACTTGAAAGTTTCTCCCAAAAAGTAATTGTACTAAATAAATACAGTATCAATAGGTTTCTTTGTTTATTTTCTGTACTTGAATGTGTTAGTTTGTTTTGCATCAGCAGAGTCTGGGGTCGGTGCTAATGTCATGAAGTTTCTTGAAGTCCAAGCCAAGAGTTCTATAAATGAGGCTTGCCAGCTCATGCCACACTAGTAAAAGACAAAATTAAACTAAAGTTAACGTTAGACTCGAGCCTAGGCTGCGGAGTCTAAGATATTCTCTGTATTAACCCATAGGACTCGATGGCACCTCTGTATAAAAAGGAAGCAAAGGAAACTGTAAGGCTATGTGCCCACGTTGCGTTTTTATGTGCAGAAAATCTACACATAACGCATGTTTTGGCCAGAAAAAAACAGCTTAAAAAATGCACTTTTTATTGCGTTTGCACGTCTTTTTCACATGCCTTTTCCATGCTTCTTTTTGTGCTTTTTTTTTTTGTCATGGCGACTGTGAGGGTACAGGCGCTGTACACCTGTGATCACCGCTGGGTCACTGGCTGATCTTACAGTTGAGACCTGGCTCTCGCTCTCAGGAGCGGCGCCTGCGCCGCTCCCGGCAGTTTAACCACCTGAATGCTGCGATCAATGGGATCACAGCAATAAGGATGCAGGGAGAGGAACTGCTTACCTCTCCCTGGTGATCAGATCCCTGTAAGACCATCACAGGGACCCGATCTCTGCAATGGTAACACTGGGTTGTCATCATGATTACCCCAGATTACTGAGGTCCGGGTCACCTCACAGACCAAGGCACCTATGTCACCAAAGTTCCCTGAAGTAAGGTCCCGCAGTAAAGACCGCAAGATGAGAAAATGTCTGCTGACACTGGCTACTTGGCCTAGGTGCAGGGAATCTTATTGACACAAGGTGAACCGAGTTCATGCAATCGGATCTGCAGGAAATCCCGGTCATCTGCCGGCATGAATTCGATTAACCTTGTGACGTCACCGGAGTTCCCTGCAGCAAGGTCTCATGGTAAAGACCACAAGTTGAGGAAATGACTGCAGGGAATCCCAGTGATGTCAAAAAAAGCACATAAAATGCACAAGAAAAGCAATGTGGGCATTAGGCTATGTGCGCACTTTGCGTCATCCTACTTGCAGTTCTAAGCGCATCCTCATTCAGAAATTGCTTTTGCCAAAGTTGCTTTTGACCACAGAATTGCGGTAAATACGCATGCGTTTTTACCACGTTTTAGCCGCGTTTTTAGCGCTTTTTACATGCTTTTCCATTGCGTTTAGACAGATGCATTTTGAACATTTAGACACTGCTAAATAAAGTTTGAACAGTCAAACACAATGAAAAAAAGGAACACGTATATAATTATTCAAATCATAACGAAAATAGTTATATTTCATATTATAGCGGTTTTATACTATTTATCGCTAAAATAGCAATAAATTAATACTTTTCATTAATTTAATTGTCGGACTATGTGTGTGTGTAAAGACACATATCATTCCATTATTTTGATGTCAGAAAAGCATGCGTTTATGTAGTCCAAAACGCATGTTTTCTTCAGCTAAAAAGCAGGTAAAACGCTGGAATTTTGATGTTTGTTGCTTTTTACAACTTCTCATTGACTTCAATGTTATCAAAACGCAGCCCAAATGGCAAAAACAATTGACATGCTGCTTCTTTAAACGCTGAGTTTTTGCCCAAATTTATGCAAATTAAACGCAGCGTTTTGAACTGCAAAGTGCGGACAAGAAATCCACTTTTCCCATAGACTTTGCTGGAACATAAAAACGCAGTTCAAAACGCTGCAGAAAAGCAGATGAAAAGCAAAGTGCGGACACAGCCTTACACGTGTTATTTTCTGTATTTTTCAGGCACTCCATTAAAGTCAATTGGTGAAAAAAGCAGGAAAAAACACAGAAAGAATTGACATGCTGCTTCTTTTTTCAGCAACAAAAACTGCAAGGAAAAAAGAAACAGCGCGTGCACAGCAAGTCAGGATTCTCATAGACTTTGCTGGGATGCTTTTTCCTTGCTCTTATTGATTTAAAAGAAGAAAGGAAGAAAGCATGAAAAAAATCAACGTGGGCACAAGACCTAAATGGTTTTGCATACGGACGGTACAAGGATAACAAGTGAGAAAAAGAATTATTCCACTTTTCTAGGTGAAAATCGGACCGATTTTTCTATACTATTATGTGACCCTTGCCTTTAAGAGGACCTGTCACTTGCTCAAAAATTGATTCAAATACCTTGTAAGGCCTCTGCCACATTCACGTGAAAATCACGCACGTGCCGAGAGACACGTATTTCCCCTGCGTGTTGCGTGCAGGTAAGTACGTGTCTCTGGTACGTGCGGGACACGTGTGTTCTACGTGTGCTATCCGCGATAGCACACGTAGAACCGGTAATTAACATACTCACCTGGTCCTTCCTGCTGTCCGCGCTGCTGTCCGTGGTGCTGATCCTCGGTCTCCAGCCCTCCCGTCTCCCCGCTGCTGCTGCTGCCAGGCAGTGAAGTGAATATTCTATGAGATTAATGAGCGGCGGTCGGCAGCAAGAGGCAGCAGCGGCAGAGACAGGAGGGCTGGAGAAGGTAAGTAAATGTTTGGTTTTTTTTTCACTGACACGTGTGTTTTCTCCGGCGCGTGTCACACGGGACCGCATCCACACTACACCCGTGTGGTACGGGTGCGGGCCGTGTGACACCCGTGCTGCGGGAGAAAACACTGACATGTCAGCGCTTTGAAAAACGCACACACGTACAAACGCACACGGACACACCTTCCGTGTGGTTTTACGTGTGTGTGCCTGCTACAATAGGGTAGCATTGGTGTACGTGTCTCCGTGCCGCCGGTACGTGTAAAAAATGACAAACACGTACCGGCGGCACGGATGTGTGTCTCAGGCCCGTACCACACGGGTGTAGTGTGGATGCGGTCCCGTGTGACACGCGCCGGAGAAAACACACGTGTCAGTGAAAAAAAAACAAACATTTACTCACCTTCTCCAGCCCTCCTGTCTCTGCCGCTGCTGCCTCTTGCTGCCGACCGCCGCTCATTATTCTCATAGAATATTCACTTCACTGCCTGGCAGCAGCAGCAGCGGGGAGACGGGAGGGCTGGAAACCGAGGATCAGCACCACGGACAGCAGCGCGGACATCAGGAAGGACCAGGTGAGTATGTTAATTACCGGTTCTACGTGTGCTATCGCGGATAGCACACGTAGAACACACGTGTCCCGCACGTACCAGAGACATGTACTTACCTGCACGCAACACGCAGGGGAAATACGTGTCTCTCGGCACGTGCGTGATTTTCACGTGAATGTGGCAGAGGCCTCAAACTGTTTGCGCCCAGCCAATTTTATCACTTTTTATATTTTCCTCTGTCACTTAATTTGCAAAATATTCATATTTGTTTATTTTGGAGTGAAATATGTGAAATCTCTGCTTGCAGTCCAACTGTGGTTTTTTTTCAGTCTTCTCTAGGGGCCTGCATTTTCACCCCACCCTACCAAATGTTGCCATTCACAGCTCGGCAGGCAGTGTGTAAGAATGCTAAATCAGCAGTCAAGATGTGATTGATATCGTCTGGGATAAGTGAAAGCCCATGTCTAAAAGGTAGACTGAAGAAATGCCCAGTTGAACTGAAGGCAGAAATTTCACATACTACGCTCCAAAAGCAACAAGTAGGAATATGTTAGGATTTAAGTGGTGTAGCGAAAAATGGACAAGAGCGGTGAAATCAGGAGGACTCAGGGATTTTTATAAGGTATTTAACACCAAAAATGGAGGTTTTGTCACTGCTGAAGTTTGGTTCCCTATTTATAGATCCCAGAATTTGTAAGGGACGTTTCACACATCCGTCTTTTTGTCGGATTGCCGGATCCGGCGCACTCCAGTACAGTGTGATACAGTACAATGGCAGTGCAACAAGCTGTGACCCGGAAGTTGCCGCGCTGCCATTGTACTGTGTCACACTGTACTGGAGTGCGCTGGATCCGCCAATCCGGTGAAAAGTCGGATGTGTGAAACGGCCCTTAGCTGACTGGCTGATAGAGAAACCTCCATCAGATCCCGAACACTGATTGAAATTGATTTTTTTTTTTTTACATATGAGAAAAAAAGGACAACTGAATGAGGGCATTGGGTGGAAAGCTTATGCCTATAATGACCAGTGCAAATCAGTGGACTGATGTTCCGTCTATATTTAATCCTTGATGTACAGTGGGTACGGAAAGTATTCAGACCCCTTTAAATTTTTCACTCTTTGTTTCATTGCAGCTATTTGGTAAATTTAAAAAAGTTCTTTTTTTTTCATTAATGTAAATTCTGCAACCCATCTTGTCAGAAAAAAAAACAGAAATGTAGAAATTTTTGCAAATTTATTAAACACAAAAAACTGAAATATTACATGGTCATAAGTATTCATACTTTTTGTTCAGACACTCATATTTAAGTCACATACTGTCCATTTCCTTGTGATCCTCCTTGAGATGGGTCTACTCCTTCATTGGAGTCCAGCTGTGTTTAATTAAACTGATAGGACTTGATTTGGAAAGACACACACATGTCTATATAAGATCTCACAGTGCATGGTAGACCAAATGAGAATCATGAGGTCAAAGGAACGGCTCAAGGAGCTCAGAGACAGAACTGTGGCACGACACAGATCTGGCCAAGGTTACAAAATAATTTCTCTAGTTCTCAAGATTCCTAAGAGCACACTGGTCTCCATAATCCTTAAATGGAAGAAGGTTGGGACCACCAGAACTTCCTTGACCTGGCCGTCCAGCCAAACTGAGCAATCGTGGGAGAAGAGCCTTGATGAGAGAGATAAAGAAGAACCTCAAGATCACTGTGGCTGAGCTCCAGAAATGCAGTAGGGAGATGGGAGAAAGTTGCACAAAGTCAACTATCACTGCAGCCCTCCACCTTTATGGCAGAGGGGCCCAACGGAAGCCTCTCCTCAATACAAGACATATGAAAGCCTGCATAGAGTTGGCAAAAAAACACATGAAGGACTCCCAGACTATGAGAAATAAGATTCCCTGGTCTTATGAGACGAAGTTAGAACTTTTTGGTGATAATTCTAAGCGGTATGTGTGGAGAAAACCAGGCACTGCTCATCACCTACCCAATACAATCCCAACAGTGAAACATGGTAGTGGCAGCATCATGCTATGGGGGTGTTTTTCAGCTGCAGGGACAGGACGACTGGTTGTAATTGAAGGAAAGAGGAATATGACCAAGTTAAGAGATATCCTAGAAGAAACCCTCTTCCAGAGTGCTCTGGACCTCAGACTTGGTCGAAGCTTCACCTTCCAACAAGACAATGATCCTAAGCACACAGCTAAAATAACAAAGGAGTGGCTTCAGAACAACTCTGTGACCATTCTTGACTGGCCCAGCCAGAGCCCTGACCTAAGCCCAATTGAGCATCTTTGGAGAGAACTGAAAATGTCTGTCCACCAACGTTCACCATCCCACCTGATGTAGCTGGAGAGGATCTGCAAGGAAGAATGGCAGAGGATCCCCAAATTCAGGTGTGAAAAACTTGTTGCATCATTCCCAAGAAGACTCATGGCTGTACTAGCTCAAAAGGGTGCTTCTACTCAGTACTGATCAAAGGGTCTGAATACTTATGACCATGAGATATTTCAGTTTTTCTTGTTTAATAAATGTGCAAAAATTTCTACATTTCTGTTTTTTTTCTGTCAAGATGGGGTGCAGAGTGGACATTAATGAGAAAAAATTGCCTTTTTTTGAATTTACCAAATGGCTGCAATGAAACAGAGTGAAAAATGTAAAGGGGTCTGAAAACTATCCGTACCAACTGTATTAAAAAGATGACATTCAGATGTCGTAAAAACCCAACATATGGATGAAATACTGATGGCATACAGATGTCATTACTAATTAAGTACAAGAATGAAAACTAAACCCATTAGGCCGCCTGTACTAGCTTTAAGTTTTGTTCTGGCTTTTTCCTGCAGTTTCTAAAGCCAAAATAATTTGTATAGAGAATGTATAAATGACAGATCCTACTTCTCTTTTTTTAATCAAAGCTTCCAAAAAACCCCAAAAAACCCCCAAACCCTGACGAAAACCTGCATGTATGCACGTAGCCGTACATGGACACTATTTACACGCCTGCATGTATCATCATGGGGCACACCTTGTTGTTTCAGGATCCACTTTCTGTATTCAGAAGAGCAGCTGACAGCGTCTCAGACATTTTAAATCTTTGCTTCAGGAAATGTGAAAAAAGTCATCTGCCCCACCTAAAAGCTTGGGAAATTAACCAAGTACAACAGTAAACCTGATTTTGTCATAGTCTACCTAAAGGGATGAAAATCTGGAGAATGTCAGCTAAGACCAATGACAGCGTATAAATAATTTACATTTTTATGTCGCATTCTATTTCTCCAAATGTTTTTAAATAGACTGTAGACTGAACAATAAACTCTTTTGCTGAACTCCGTAGAGGATATTTGGTCAGATGAAATTGTGCCAAAAAGTGACCAACAAATGTTTCCAGCTGCCTGTAATTCAGAAGTGAAAGCCAGATTAAATATACTCTCGCAATATGTGGGATCAGCAGTTTGCGTGTTTGACTTACTCTCTCATATGAAGACATAACAGAGTTACTCTACCCTTAAGCATCGCAGCTACAGAATGCCGAAATCTTTTGAGCCTTACATATTGTACAAGTTCTGGTAAATATTTAACAATTCAGTTTCATGACATATATATCATTATCAGTGTGTTTAAATAACTCATTAGAAGAACCATTCACAAAGTATCAGGTAGACAGGTCATGAGACCATAAAAAGTATCAACACAAGTCAAATAAGCATAATATTCGATCGGCACAAGCCAGGCATTGGTTAATTCCCTATATGCAGCATATGGGTGCTTCAAAATGTACAGCAATGATATACCCATAAATATGTGCCTTTCTAATGATTTGTCACGCAGTGACTACGGAGTTTCCACCAGGTATACAGGAACCCCTGGCGAGCGCCGCAACACACAGAGTACACTGGAAACACATTAAAATGGTGGGTCCTAGAGCTAGGGAAAGGGGAGCAGGGCCACCTCCTAAACTCACCTGAGGCTGATCCCTGCACTCCCTAACATCACCATATGAGTTATTTCACCCTGTTGCTGATCACATGCCTATCCCAATCCCTATCCTATATATTGTCTAGTGAGCAGGGCAGCAGGAACGCCAGTCCCGCTCTAGGTTAAAGACACAGAGAGGATTAGACAGACAAGGATAAAATAAACAGCAATCATACAAAGCACTCCAAACAACAAGAGGTAATAATGAGGAACAGATCAATGAACAAAAACTAAAAAGGAATAAAGAAGGGAAAAACACAACTCCGCTTTCAAACAGCAAACTCCAGCAACGGATCTCTGAATGTCTTCCTGGTCCACAGCTCACAGGTTCTCTCTAGAGGCAAGCTAAGCAAAAGCTATCACCAGCAATTACCTGGGCAGGGAGAGGCGTCTTTATAGTAGAGGAAATTAGCAACTCAGAAAAGCTGGCTATAGCTTTCATCCAGAGATTAGGAGACCAGAGGAACTGCCTAACCCTAGCAGCACCAGATAAAGGAGAATCTGCACAGTCAGCTGTATTAACCTGAGCAATTGTGTATGTAGCCCTGC
Organism: Anomaloglossus baeobatrachus; assembly: GCF_048569485.1. Taxonomy (NCBI): domain Eukaryota; kingdom Metazoa; phylum Chordata; class Amphibia; order Anura; family Aromobatidae; genus Anomaloglossus; species Anomaloglossus baeobatrachus. The sequence goes on from NC_134358.1 coordinate 166,953,987, forward strand.
TCTGTAATCTTCTGACACTAGAAATAGGAGGAAACATGCTCCATAATGGTACCCTTGTGACATGAATAATGTGATGCGAGTGCTTTATTTAGCCAAAATTAAACTTTCAGCCAGAAAAAAACTCCAAAGTGCCATCCAATAGCCTCTGCTGTCTAACTTACTGTCCACTGGGGGCAGCAAAACCATACTCTGTATACATTAAAATGACATATATTTCACCTCTGACCTCTATTAAATAAAAAATGAGACACTAGGAGATAATGGTCTCCTATCAGCCCATCAACATAGGATCAAGAGGTCATATCATTAGATTCTCCTAGTGACCAGTGGTTTTGACGTGACATGAATGGAGATGACAAATGTGTTATAAATAACGCTGTACATGCATATATTAAAATTTTCACAGTTAAGCCATAAACCATTAACAATACTTATCCTAAATGGAATTTATCTGGCTTTCAGGAATAAAAAAGTTTTAGTAATTTATTTTACGCTGATATAGTGTCATGGAGCACAGCTTATATAGACCATTGTCAGTAACATGGCCAACGCAAAACACTTTAAACACTAGAAGACATGTTTAAAAATTCCTCTCCATTCCATTCATAGAATTCTTAAATATAAAGTTATGCAAATGTCTAAATCGTCTTCTTGCTGCCACAGAGTATTTGTAATTTATTTATCTAGCTAAGTGATCTGAAAGATGGGTTCCTGCTCAGTTTTGACAACTCTCTCTGCTATCCCCTTCCTTTTTTCTGTTAGAAATAGTAGTAGGGAGGGCGTTCTACTGAGATATCCAGTCTGGAAAAGCTTCTACAGCCTCAGGGAGGGCAGACAAAGCAGGGAAAGTACAGTACATAAAGAGGAAATAAGTACAGGATAGAAGCTGTGCTAATATATGAGCTAATGAGAGCACCAGAACCCTGAATATGTACAGAGCTCACATCAGCCTATATTACTGGGAGACAAATTCCCACCAGAGAAAAATCTGAATCGTAGATCAGGCACGCACACATCATTTTCACTGGGTATCAAGTGGGCTTTACACGGTACGATATTTCTAGCAATTGCTAGTGATATCGTACGCAAAAGCACCCGCCCCCGTCGTGCATGCGATATCGTGTGATCGCTGCGGCAGTGAACATTATCGCTACGGCAGCGTCACACACACTTACCTGGTCGGCGGCGGCGCTGTGACTGCCGAACAATCCCTCCCTCAAGGGGGAGGTGCGTTCGGCGTCATGGTGACGAACATCCCGCCCACCTCCTTCCTTCCTCATTGTGGGCGGGACGCAGGTAAGGTGAGGTTCCTCGCTCCTGCTGTGTCACAAACAGCGATGTGTGCTGCTGCAGGAACGAGGAACAACATCTATAAACAACCATTAACAATTTTTGGTTTTAGGACAACCTCTCCATGGTGAATGATTTTCACCACTTTGGAGGACGTCTAAGGTCGCTGGCAAGTGTCACACGCTGCGATACCGATAATGACGCTGGGTGTGCATCACTAACAACGTGACCCCGACGATAAAACATTAACGATATCGTAGCGTGTAAAGCCCCCTTAAAGAAAGAATGAAGATTGCAGATTGAAAAGACAAGGTTATTTAGATTTACTAAAGCTAAATTTTATTTAGATTTACTAAAGGTTATACCTGTTCACTTGGCTCATGGGCTGTATGGATGGGTCTTCAGTAGTGATGGGGGAGGAACTACCACACACAGGTACACGAGTAGTTGGATGCTTGGATGGGCGCGACTTGTTTACTGAGTATAATGGAAGTTAGTGGGCAACTTGAGCATTTTTCTGGAAGATGTCCTGGAAAAATGCTCCAGAACCCCATTATACTCGGTACTCGAGTCGCGCCCATCCAAGAATTCAACTGCTCATTACGAGCATTGACCACCCGAGCATGACAGTGCTCGTTCATCACTAGTCTTCAGCTCACGCTCCATATTGTTTCATTGATTTAGTAAGAAAATTACCAGATTACAGGTAAAATAAATATAAGAAGTGTTCAGTTTGGAAAAAAATGCATGACTTACCAAATCTTTTATATCCAAAGGACTGCACCTCGTCTTCTTCTGCAAAATCGTCTATAAAAAAAAAAAAGAAAAAGGTTTTAAAATCATGCCGTTATATTCAGTAAAGTCCATCTAGGCCGAACAGTTCTCACGCAAAGGAAGGTAAAACTATCTGTATGAGTTGAAAGCTTATTTTCCTTATCTTGGAATTTTATTTTCCAGCCTCCAGGCATGAAAGTGCCCTAACTGGTGCTACTGGGGCTAATGCCAGTGCAAGATGACCACGTCAGGGGCAAGGAGGGCACATTTCACTCATTGCTATAAGCATATTGACCCTAATATTCATGTTTCCTGAGTTGTCTGAACTTGATGATCTTCAGTGTACATAACCGCTCAATTATAGCAGGGTTATTCCTGAATTAGCAAGATAGGTGATAGTTTCCTAATTGCTGGAACACTGAAAAGGCTCATTGGAATATAGTGCTAGCACTGTACTGACGTTCTCTGACTGTCCCATAAGCAGAGCATGGAACAGTAGATGGCACACATATGTGCCTACTGCTTAATTCTAAGCGCTCTCTTTTAGGATGAGCGAGGACCGCAGTAGTTAGACCCCAGCAATCTGCAATTGGATAGGTAGTATTTGGCCCACTTTAGAATAACCCTTTAACCCCCTTAATGACGTACGACATACATTTTCGGCACTTAGAGGTGTATGGACTGGGTTTCATGCGTCGATTGCTACCATAAATTATTTACTGGTCAATGTCAGTAACTGATAGGGACATTTAACACTAGAACTACTGGACTCGTGACACCTATATAGAAATACATGGTGCAAAGTAGTCAAAATGACTACCTCAGTAGTTCTAGTGTTAAATGGTGCAATTGCTGGTGCACTCACACACTGTCTCCCATCGGCCTCATCAGTGGATTACCATGGCAGGCAGTGCACTGCTGAAGCCCAAGTGCCATATGTAGTCCTTTGTTTTTTCAATTTTTTTTCTATTTACAACATTTAAAGGACAAAATTTTATTTTTTTTAACAAAATACAATAAAAAGCAATTAAAATGTACGTATCCCAAAATTATATAACTACAGCTTAGAATACGAAGCCCTCACCCAGATCCATAAATGGAAAAATAAAAAAAAGTTGCTAGTCTTAGAATATGGTAACACATATATTAAATACAATGTTCACCACTGACCTTGCAGCATGAAGAAGGAAAAGTAGGGAAATTATAGAAATTACAGGATAAATACACATGTTAATGATATGCAAATGATGAAGAAATGGAAATAATATTTACAAAATCCCTCGATTTAATCATTATTGAGTATGAGCACCATTTGCAGAAATATAAGTATTTACCCATTTTGGTATGCCATCAATGAAATTATTAATAGTTGTCTGTGAACATAAATCATCAAGATCTGCTGCTGGCAGCTCCCTTTGCAATTGCCGATCAATGGCATACCAGATGTGCTCATTAGGAGATGAGTCTGCAGGTCATGGTTACATTTTTAGGCCATGCAGGCTGTCACAGTAGCACCAAAATCATGCGGCCTAGTGTCCCCTGTAGACTGTGAGCCCTCGCGAGCAGGGACCTCTCTCCTATACCAGTCTGTGCCTGGTATTGTTCATAATTATTGTACTTGTTTTTTATTATGTATATCCCTTTTCATGTGTAAAGCGCCATGGATTAAATGGCGCTATAATATTAAATACTAATACTTATGCTTATAGACACCATCTGCAATATCTATCTGAGCTGCCAATTGAAGTTATTATAAAGATACGTTCAAATCTCACCAAGGACAACATTTGTGGGGAGTTTGTATGTTCTCCCCGTGTTTGCATGGGTTTCCCCTGAGTTCTCTGGTTTCCTCCCATAATCCCAAGACATACTGATAGGGATTTTAGATTGTGAGCCACAATGGGGACAGAGTTGCTAATGTATGTAAAGCTGTGGAATTAATGGTGCTATATAAGTGAATAAATATTATCATTAAAGTTAATTCAATGATGAAGAAGAAGCCTTCTAGATCTCCAAAGAGTTCATCGACCACTCCTAGCTTTTCAAGAGACAATCGTAGACAATAATTGATGCAGGATATGTATACTCAGATGAAAAACTAAATACAAGATGATAGACAGCATAGGCAGTAGGTTTATTATTGGAATTCATCTCTGTCTATAGAATGCTAAAAATGTGAACATAAGACATGAAAGAAAAAGTTAGAAAACATCCAGGAAATGAGGTCGTAATAAAAGTCAGACATTTTTTTTAACTTGGTGCCCAGTGACAAAGAAAGTTAATATAACAACTGGATATTTATGAACATGAACAAAATGCAGGAAATTTGCATTACTTCAGTCATATAGTCTTCTATATAAAGAAGCTTGGAGACAAATATATACAGTATATACACTGCTCAAAATATTAAAGGGAACACTTAACCAACCGAATATAATGCCAAGTTAATTTGAACAGCAGACATGTGAGGCTAACCGGTGCCGGTGGATCTCTGATCCACCGGCACCTGTTAGCCCCTTAGATAACGATATCAAAATGTGACAGCGCAATTTAAATGGCTGCGGCGGGGAACGCGCCATTTCCCGACGCTATCGGAGGCCCCGTGACGCGATCACGGGGAACCAATGATTGCAACGGTTCATGTGAGGACTCCTGTCACTATCATGACGTATTTCCTGTTAGAGCTGACAGAATGCTGGCTCTCACAGGAACGCAGCATTTCTGCTGATCAGAGCTGTGCAGCTCTAGTCAACAGTAATGCACAGGCAGTCAGACTGCTGATCCATATAATCCCCTAGGGGACTAGTAAAATAAAAAATGTAAAAAAAAAGTTTTAAAAAATATGAAAAAATAAGAAAAACCTAAACGTTCAATTCACCCCATTGAAAATATAAGTTAAAAAAATATACACATTTGGTATTGTCGCGTTAAGAAATGCTCGATCTATCAAAATATAAAATCAAATAATCTGATGTGGCATGGTGTGGCAAAAAAAAATTTACAAACTCTAAAATTACATTTTTATAGTTGCCGCACACATTTTTTAAAATGCAATAACAGGTGATAAAAATGCAGCATCCACTCAAAACTGGTATAATTAAAAATGTCAGTTCACAACGCAAAAAATAGGCCACCAATGAGCCCCAGGTCTCAAAAATTAGAACGCTATGAGTCTCAGAATATAGCCCCAAAAGCGCAATTATTTTTTGGGATAAATGTCTGAAATTTTTTTTAACCCCTTAGATAAAAGTAGGAGTATACCTCTTTGATATCTACAAACTTGTACTGACTTGAGGCATCATATCAACACATCAGTTGTACCATATAGGGAACACGGTGAGTAAATTATCCCAAATACAATCGTGCAATTGCAATTTTTTGGCAATTTGACCGCACTTGGAATATTTTTCCCATTTTCCAGTACAATATATGGTAAAACTAATTATTTAATTTAAAAGTTCAACTAGTCCCGCAAAAACAAGCCCTCATATGGTATTATTGACGGAAAAGTAAAAAAATGATGGCTCTTGCAAAAGGGGAGCAAAAAATGAAAACGGAAAATCACCGGGGGGTAAAGGGGTTAGGGATATACTACTAGAATCCTGTAGAACAACTATACCCTCTGGTAATAAAATATCCAGGAATAAAAAGAAACAACTTTAGATAAATAAGACAGTACAAAGTATAGTAAGGCAGAAACAAAGGGCATTCAAAACCTTGAAGGCTGAGAATACAGAAATAGCATTTCAGGAGTATAAAGATCGCATTAGGATATGTAAAAAAGAAATCAAGCTAGCAAAGTTAACTACTGAAAGACAAATCTCAAACAACATTAAAATGAATACCAAAAATTGTAATAAATACATTAATGCCAAAAAGAAAACAATGGATGGTATTGGCCCCTTTATAGATAACAGGATAATTTTAGAGGACAAAGAAAAGGCTGACATATTAAATGGGCACTTTTCATCCGTGTTCACCAATGAACTAACTGTTCCAGGTATCATTCAACAAGGCAAAAATGAAAGTAAATCACCTGATACAAATAGTTGAAAACAAGAAGTATGGCTGCATCTGAGTAAACTAAATATTGACAAATACCTTGAGCCAAATGGCATTGATCCATGGATATTGAGGAAATTAAGCTCAGATTACTGTATCTCATCTTCTCAGACTCTGTTGTAACAGGGTTGGTGTCTCAGGATTGGTGGATGGCTGATGTGGTAGCAATATTTAAGAAAGGTAATAAGGTAAATCAAGGCAACTACTGTCCGGTAAGTTTGACATCAGTGGTGTTCAAAATTTTTTAGGGGTCCTTTTAAGAGATGAAATACAAAAATATATTGCAGAGAATAATATAATAATTGACAACCAGAATGGATTGATGAAAGATAAGTCGTATTTAACCAACAACATGTTGCAAATCTGTATATTGGTAATGCAGCTGATTTATCTAGACTTTGCACTTGATACTGTACCACATAAAAGCCTTATACTACTGCTCCAGAAGCAGGGACTGGGAGAAACTATATGCAGATGGGTAAGAAAGTGGCTAAAAGATAGGAAACAAAGAGTCGTCATAAATGGTACATTCTGTAATTGAGCTTTAGTCAGCAGTGGGGTGCCACAGGGATCTGTGCTAGGACCAATTCTTTTTAATTTCTTTATTAATGACCTTGTGGATGGGATAGATAGTAAAGCATCATCTTTGCTGATGACACCAAACTATGTAGGATATTAAAAACTGACCTTGAATATGCATTATTACAAAGAATCTGGATAAGATGTCTGAATGGTCAGATACTTTGCAAATTAGATTTAATGTTGATAAATGTAAATTATTGCCTGTAAGACGGAGTAATCCTATAACTGCGTATACATTAAATCGAAGTAAACTCAGGACTACAGAACAGGGGGAAGATTGGATATTCTGGTTCCAAGTAAGCTGAGCAGCAGCACTCAATGTCAGGCAGCAGCTGCTAAAGCAAACAAGATTTTATGTTATTAAAAAGAGAGATTAAAACCTGTGATCCCAAAGTATTATTACCCCTCTATAAATCACTTGTCAGACCATATCTAGAATATGGGATTCAGTTTGGGGCTTAACATTTTAAAAAGAAAATTCAGAAGTTATAGTAGGTTGAAAGGTGGATGACTAAATTATTGCAAGCAATGGAAGGCCTCACATATGATGAGAGGTTGGAAAAGTTAGATATGTTTAGCTGCGAAAAAAGATGTCTCAGAGGAGATCTCACTTATATGTATAAATACATGTGTGGTCAATATAAAGGACTGGCACATGACTTATTCCTTCCAAAGACAATACAAAGGACCAGGGGACAGTTATTACGGGTGGAACAAAGGCAATTCCAGCAGCTAACTAGGAAAGGGTTTTTTATAGTTAGAGCAGTCAGACTGTGGAATGCCCTACCACAAGAGGTAGTAATGGCTGACACTATACCAACTTTTAAAAAGGGGCTGGATGATTTTCTCTGCACACATAACATTGTGAGTTATTGATAATTTAGTAACAAAATGTGTAATTGGTGGAGGAAGGTTGAACTAGGTCTTTTTCATCCTATGTATCTAATGTAACTATTTAAATATGTAACATGATGAAGCTGATATACCCAGCACTGCCGATACTAAATGCTTCCCTGAGTGTCACTGCTCATCAAACAGCTGTTGCTAAGGATAGGCCATCAATTTTATAGGACTGAGAAACCCTTAAACTGATTGTTGTGGACTAAACATAGTGTTACTTTGTGTCCTCTGATAACTGTGGTACATGGACTGTGTAAACATGGGGCCACTTTTTGTGTATTAAACAGGTGTAGACAGAGTGCAAGCTGCAATTCTTGTGCTCGAAATGAGTAGTGTCATAGCAGCTGCAGATGTGCCAGGGTATTTTTGGATAAGTGGTCAGTGCAGACTTGCAATCCAATACTTTCATTAGTTAAGCTGTGGTAGGGTGTTGAGTTCCTTAGACCCAAAATGGCAAGAACTGTCAGCCATCTTGGGATGCCGGCTCACCACCAGGCCTCACTCAAGCACTCCGATCTCACACATGAATGGAGGGGGTTTCATGTAAACATAGTTATAATATAATATGAGCTGAATTCATTAGGGTAGGCATTGTACATGCCAGTCTTAATAAATGGGCATGGTGGGATAAGATACACCGAATTTACTAATAGGCCTTGTGCTTCTCGCCAGAAATGCTGATTTAGTCAGGGACGGAATGAACATTCCTGGTATAAGCTAATGGGAATCTGTCACCACTTTGACCTTTTAAAACTATTAATATGGACATACAGGTCATAGACTGCTGAAAAAAACTATAACTTTATGTCTCATATCTGATGCCTTGTTGTTGAAATATTATCTTTTATCACTTTATGTAAATGAGCTCTTCCAGGCTATGGGGCGGATGCTGCCTGAAAGATAACTCTGCCTCCAGAGCTTATTTTAAATAAAAGGGGCGTTACCAGTGTGATGTGTGACGGCCACTCTCTGCTCTCACTGCAGAGCTGTGTGTGATTATAACTGACACTTCTGCAGGTTCCTCTCAGCTTCAGTCTCCATCTCACAGGCAGCCTGTGTTCAAATATTGTCGCAATAAAGCAGAGCTCAGGGATCTGCAAAAAAATATGTTTGCAAGAAGACAAATTTCATTTCTTGTGTTCTGTGTCAGTTACTTGTCTAACACTTGCCTAACTGACGCTGTTATCTTCCAAGCAGCATCCGCCCCATAGCTTGGAAGAGCTTGTTTACATAAAATGATAAAAGATGATATTTCAACAACAAGGCTTCTTATATGAGACATACAGGTATGTCATTTTTCAGCATTCTATGACCTGCATGCCCATATTAATAAGTTAGATGGGTCAAAGGGGTGACAGATTCCCTTTAAGTCATTGAAATGCCAAACTTTTTGAAGGGCATCAGTGGGCAGATGCCACCACACCCTATCCCACCGAGACTCATTTTGGCAAAAGTTGGCCTGGAGTGAAAAACCAAAAGCCACAAAAGTTTTACATTACTTGACATTGCATAAAAAATGTGTGACTTTTCAAAGTGTTTTATACCTGAAAGCTAGAGTGATCAGTTTTACGGATTGTCCCCTTTGATGCATCAACAACTCATTGGTATAAAGACTGGCAGCTTTCTGTGTACAATGTATATGGGCAGAAAACTGCCAATCAGTATTGTGGATGGGGCTATAGAGTTCTACATTCAAATAACTGCTAGAACTGCAACAGAGAAAACAGCTCATGACAGCAAGCTGCTCATTAAGGCCAGGGCCACTCGGAAATATGTGCGATCCTCGCATAACACTCGGCTCATGCTGGCAGCACAGCGGGAGCCGAGTATCATGCGAGGGTCATTGCGACTGTGGTCCGATCGTGCGATCGGACCACAGCTGCGGAGGGGGGGGTGGCACTGAGGAGTGGAGGAATTTATCTCCCTCTCTCCTCAGTAGCTGGCAACTGAGATTCTTGCTCTGCACTCGCATTACGCCGGTGTAACGCGAGAGCAGTGCGATGTTTTTCTCGCCACATAGACTTGCGTTGGTGCGAGTGGAACATGATCGCATTCCACCCGCAGCATGCTACGACTGTTTTCTCGGTCCGATTAGGGCCGAGAAAATAGTTGCTCATGGGAGTGGGCGCATGGATCAAGGTTACTCTGAGTGAAATGCAATTTTTTATTGCATTACACTCACACCATTTTTCTTGCTGTGTGTCTTAGGCCTAAGTGACACACTGCTGGAGTCAGTGTCTCTGTCTCTACATTATGCTGCTCTCAGTTGGAGGAACAAACACCTGGTGACAGATTCCCTTTTAAGATTAAGTGACAAAATAGAAGAAAACCTTTAAACAGCAAAGCAATCTAATGCATTCTTGACTACAGTAGAAGTCACCAGTGTTTCTTACATTGAGAGCCACATTCAGCTTTCAGAAAAGCTTTCCAACAGAAAGTGTTGCGGGCAGGGGTGACTGACCACGGTAGGGAAGGCTACCCGAGGCACTCGAATCCGGGATCGTAGCTGTGGCTCGAGTGGCAGCCGGATCTGGGGCTCGCGTAGCAGCCCATCACCCACAACAATAAAAAGGGGTTATTTACAGGGGAAGAGTTTGTCAGTGACGCCACCCGTGGGTCGCGGTGATGGTTGGTGACACCGCCGCTGCCTTGGTATGGGGCGCCCGAGGATGATGGAGCGTGGCAGCAGGATGGTATCCCCTCCACGAGTAGGGGAGGTGTTGTTCCGGGGTCCAGGTGTACGAGGAAGGATGCTGCGGAGCGTATTCTGCAGGGCCGGACCAGGTGGTATTGGTGTACTCACAGTTCTAGAGGAATTCACACAAAGTCCAAGTGGTAAACCAAATTGCTAGTGACCTCCGGCGGGTGTATTTGGATCCCACACCCTGGTACAGCAAACAGGGGTCTCTTCCTCCTGCACTTAGTGTTTGTGTCCTTAGTTTGACTACTCTGCTTGGAATGGGGAAGTCCACTCCCGGTGACTCTGTGTGTTGGGAGCTGTGTCCCGCAAGATCTGACCCGTGGGATCTTTGCAGGCAATTGCGGAGCCCTATCCCTCTCATTGGGCTTCCGTCTCGCTCTCTGGGCTTGCTGGTGGGACAAGATGTGGAATTTTGTCCCTTGCTGGCTAATTGACAAGGGGCTTGAAGCAGTCCTCGCCCTAGGGTCCAGGCACCCCGACTGTGCACGACCTCTGGACCGGATTCCCGCTGTCGGCACCGGCGGGCTACAACCCTGCCCTTGTCCACTTAAGGTCTCCCACGATCGGATCTCCGTCGCCTGTGGCCCTGTCTGCCGACTGCCACCTAGTCAGTAGTCCGGTAGTCCAGAGGCTCCAACCCCTGACTACCCTGTCACTTCACACTCCTCTCACTTTCACTGTCAGTACTCAACTGTCTTGTTCCCTCCCAGAACACCTCAGGACCTCTAGGTGGGCGTCACCATCCGCTTGGCCCCACCCACTGGTGTGTCCTTATTGTCATGGGGGGGTGACTAGGCTTTGCTGGCTGATGTTGTGTACCTGGGTGTGGGTTTGGTTGGTATGCCAAGGAGGATGGAGTCCTGCACCTGGAAGATTTGTGCAGTCTTCTGTGACAACCTGGTTTTGCCAGGGCGTCACAAAAGCACATCAAAATCTTGTGCCCCTCTCCCCTTTAGGCAGTTTGCTTACATCCAGGGGTTCCCATCTTATCTATATTCACTATTCTTGCATCAAGCACAATAACCACAGTTTTTCCTCCAGCTTCAAGCAACCAACTGGCAGTATTATTGTATAACCAACTTTCCCCACCAGTATATGCATCCCCATCTGCTCTTCTCTGCAGGGCTACTCACGATAGTCACCATCTGGAGACCTTATCTTCCTAGCTGTTTTCTTGACCTGGTGATAATGCACCCAGCTGGCAGCTAGTTGCGATCCATAATGGGCCTGTAAGCCACATGTGGCTCCCAAGCCACAGGTTGGGGACACCTGAACTACAATGTAAAAACTGTAATTTATGTCTTTTAATCATTTTGTATTTATGATTCTAACATGAAGTTCAAGGCTCATGTAAAATCAGTTATGTACTCCAAAGCCTCTAATTGCCATGAAAAAGTCCATACGACACAGTGACTCGATCACTCTCATATATTTTGTATTTTTCTCTTTTTCTTACACAAATTTTGCTGGCACACATTATTTGTAGTTTCTTCAGTGTTTTATAAGTTTCTAACTTTATAGCTCAAATTATCTCTTCAGGGAGGAAGGAGACGAACTCTAGGGCCACCTATTGGAAGTAGCAATCCTAAAAGTCAAAATATGAGATGTGACATCATCTTACTATCCACAATCACCACAAAATGGCTGCTGCATTTCCATCTTCTGCTTTTATACAGGCTATGAATATCCCTCTTATTCCATTTGATGTGATAGCTGCAAGGCATTATAGGGAAGCCCGTCTAGCCATGCTGAAGGTCATGTGATCCCTCTTTATTTCCTGCAATATTCCACAAATCAAATCACAATCTATTCAAAATCTTCAGGTTCAACCAATTCCTAAAAATTCATACAAATCTGATTTGCATTGAACTGATTTGATTATCTCTACTGTTTAAAAAAGGTACAAAATTGCGCACAATGGAGCTTTATAACTAAAGTGTCAGAGAAACCACATACTTAAATACTTTTCAAAATAATAATACAAATTTTTGATAACTTGACATGGCATGGTAAATTTTCTGGTTCTTGCTTTTCCCTTTCATTCACATACGTTCATTTACACTAGTATACATCTTTAATGGGGCTGTCCACTACCTGGACAACACCCTGTCTTTCTCCATGTTTGTCCCCGTAAAAATAATGTTTATACTCACCTCTTGTGCTAGCGCTGTTCCACCAGTGCTGACACGCGCTCTCCCAGGACTCACGTGAGGTTGTTACGTCACACGAGCTGTGTGCTTACTCAGTGCTGGCTTCATTGTGTGACCACCTGCAGGCCCGACTTCGTTTTGATAACTTATACATCTGAAGGTGGGGACAGTGAAGCTGGCACTGATTAGTTGCACTGCTCGTTTGAAGTTACAATGTCCTGTGATCCCAGCGAGTGCCGACACCGTTGGAACAGCTCCGGCTTGAGAGGTGAGTATAAGCTTTTTTTATTTTAACAGGGACAAACATGGGATATGAGTGGGTGGACAACCCTTTTAACCATTTTAATTTGTGTTCCTGTTTCCTTCTAATTTTTTTATATGTATTGGACATATTTTTATTTTCAACATGGATGGGTCTAGAAACAGCAATTCGGACTTGCAATCTTGCAGTGTATCATTTTAGTTTTGTTTTATTTATTTATTTATTTATCCATTTATTCAACAAACTTTCCCCATAGGACATTTTAAATTTAGCACTTTAGCATAGTAACAGTCTTGTTATAGCTGATTTAACTTTAACTGGGGCTGGTGTATTAGCCCCAGTTACAGAGGAACATTGATTCATATACTGTATGCACAGCACTTGTTCAAGAAAAGGCAGAGATAATAATAATAATAATAATAATAATAATAATAATAATAATAAACCATCTCTGCCTTCTCTATGGGAAGTCCAGCTGTGCACCCCGCTGCAGCTGCACGATCTTGTAAAGGCAGCTTTGCATTAACATTTTAGAATGTCAGTGTAGAGTAGAGTTCTCACTGCCTCGATGCTCAAATTCTATGGGCAGTAGTTAAAGAATTTCCTGCATTTTTGGACTCCTCTTAAACTTACACCTATAGTTTCCAAGTGTCTAGAAAAGGGAGAGTAAAGGGGGCTTTACACGCTACGACATCGCTAATGCGAAGTTGTTGGGGTCACGGAATTGGTGATGTACATCCAGCCGCATTAGCAATGCCGTTGCGTGTGACACCTATGAGCAATTTTGCATTGTCGCAAAAACGTGCAAAATCGCTCATCGGTGACATGGGGTCCATTCTCAAATATCGTTACTGCAGCAGTAACGAAGTTGTTCCTCGTTCCTGCAGCAGCACACATCGCTCCGTGTGACACCGCAGGAACGAGGAACCTCTCCTTTACCTGCCTCCCAGCCGCTATGCGGAAGTAAGGAGGTGGGCGGGATGTTACGTCCCGCTCATCTCCGCCCCTCCGCTTCTATTGGGCGGCGGTTCAGTGACGCAGCTGTGACGTCGATGTGACGCTGAACGAACCGCCCCCTTAGAAAGGAGGCGGTTCGCCGGTCACAGCGACGTCGCCGGGCAGGTAAGTACGTGTGACGGGTCTGGGCGATGTTGTGCGGCACGGGCAGCGATTTTCCCGTGTCGCACAACAGATGGGGGCGGGTACCCATGCTAGCGATATCGGTACCGATATCGCAGCGTGTAAAGTGGCCTTTAGTTGGAAACAAAAAATAGACTTGGCACTACTATGTACACCATTCTGTAGAGCACTTGTTCACAAAATTCTGGTGCATTTTCCTTGGTAAATTTCCTGATGTCTTCCTAACATCATGTACCACAGAGACTCTCCATGCTCTATTGATGGCTATTCCAGATTCATCCATTGCAGACTGTCACTTGTATCCTGAGATATGCCTCACCCAACACTTGTCTCTTGCCAGCGGTATGTAAAACTCCTTCCACTAGTTCACAGATTTCTTCCAAACTAAACTTTGAAATTCATCTATATTCTTGGTTTGGCCGTGGCTCTGAGATACTATTTCACTCCCACACACAGCTATACTACTCGACATCAGCAGCGGTTAAGGTGTCAGGGAATTAGCTAAGATGCACAAGTCTTGCTTCATGTTCCAGGAATTGTTTATTTAACAAAATGTTAATATTTCAATCATTCATCGAACCCATCGAATATTTTTGCTTGTTAATACAAAAATGTTGTAATATCCCATATTACATAGATTTTTAAATTCACAAAACAAAAATGTTGTTCAGCATACAAATTCTAAATGCATTGATCCAGAGGTAGAGAAGCCAAAACCAAAATCCAAATGAGCACTCTGCCATATGCAATGTAAAGTACTCAGTGTACAGCTTCTATAACAGTGTAAATTTCGGGTGCCCTCTAAATAACTCAACACACAGCCATTAATGTCTAAACAGCTGACAACAAAAGTGAGTACACCCCTAAATGAAAAGGGGCAAATTGTGCCCAAATTGTCAATATTTTTTGTGGCCATCATTATTTTCAACTACTGCCTTTACTCTCTTGGGATGGAGTTCACTAGAGTTTCACAGGACTCACTGGAATCCTCTTCCTCTCCCCCATGATGACATCACGGAGTTGGTGGATGTTAGACACCTTGTGCCTAATGAACTGTAGCTCTCCATATCCGGCAGAACTCATGCAGTCCCAAACCATGATACTCCCACCACCATGCCTGACTGTAGGCAAGACACACTTGCACATGCACTTCTCTCTGCCCTGCTGCAGACCAAAGTACTATAATGGACAAGCATGGGGGAAAGGTCAAAGAATTCCCACCTATGTGCACTATAATACTTTGCTCTGCCCTTAGCAGGGCAGAGAGAAGTGCTCGTGCGTAGGAGCGCAATAGAGGACACTGTGTGAATGGCATAGCACTCATCATCCACATGAAGCAGGAAAAGTGGACTGCAATCGCAAGCAGACAGGAAGCATCAGATCATGATCAGCGACACCAGTCAGACCGTACTGCCCCTATGGCGAGTATACTAAAAGGTTTTATGTTATGCAGAGCAACTTGGGGACTTATATAAAGTATACTGGTGGTAGCCGCAGTTTCGATGGGAAAAACCTGGTAACAGGTTCCCTTTAATGTAAAAGGATGTGTGGCGCCCTGGACAAGCCAGGTCATCACAGAACTACACCAACACACCCCACACCCCGGTTAGGCACACCGAAGTCAAACACAAAAATCCTTGTTGCCTTCCTCCAGGGGATGATGTCCACACCAGGGGGTGGGCCAGGCGGTTGGTCCCGCCCACCAAGGAGTTCACAGTCCTGGAGGCGGGAAAAGGAGTCAGATCAGATGAGTTTTGAAGTGGAGGAGTGAGGTAGTAGAGAGGAGACTGACCGTGTCCGGGTGCGTGGCCCGGGCACATACAGCAAGGTTGGCAGACGGTGGTGACCGTCTGCAGGAGAGGCTGATTAGAGCGAACCGTACGGACCGTGGATGGGCGGTGGCCCGACGGTACTGAATCGGAGAGCAAAGAGAGGCCAGCACCATCCGGCAGGGCTTACCGACCCCGACCAGGCTAGGAGTCGCCGTAAAACTGGTCAAATCCGTTAGCGAAGGAAACCTGCGGGGTTTCCCAGCAGTCAAGACCCGATTGAAGGCAACAGCCCACACCGTAAAGGGAACCACAGTCACCGCCAAGGCTACAGTTCCCAGGGCCAGAGCCTGCGGGCAAAAGGGGCTCCTTCAGCATCCATCCAAGCTGGGGAGCGGGTTACCGGTGGGAAGCCATTGGAATCGTAACACAACACAGGTGCAGGGAAAGGCAGTCACCATCAACCTACCGGGAGGAGAACAACCGCAGCCGCCTGTGGGACCCGTCCATCCAGCCGTTTGTTTGACCAGAGACTCCGTGTGAATAACTGGCTGAGTGAGTACCACCGTGCCGTGCGGCACAGCGCTGCCCCCGCGACCCTGCACCTCACCAGGCCCCGTAACCAGCCTGCCATCCCTAACCCTCACCGGGCCCCGGGACAACCAACCCCCCTACCCACGGAGGGGAGAACCAACATCCAAGCTGCTCCCTGTCATCGCTCCCGGGATCCCCGTCCAGAGCAGCGGTGGTGTCACAACCTCACCACAACCGTGGGTGGCGTCACGGACAATATCCCTAAACCCAAACGACCCCCTTTCACTCACGGGCGAGGAACACCGCTCGAGTCCCCGGGATCCGGCCCACCGCTCGAGCCACCGACCGAGCAGCAGCAGCAGCAGCCAGACCCAAGCAGTGGGTGAGCGCAGCGTCCCCTCCTCTGCCCGCGACAGATGGACAAAATAGGCCATATCATCTAACTGCATAAACAGGAAACTATACTAACCTGTTAAACTTAATGAATCTATATATATAATTGCCTTAGTCTGTCTGTCTGTCTGTCTTGCTCCAAAATTGTGTCGTTACAGTGACATTGTGTCCTTACAGTGACAACCGTCGGATTGGCCGCTGGGCTCGGCCTGGCCCCGCCCCTCCACACGGATTGGCCGCTCGGCCCCGCCCCCCGCATGGATTAACCGTTTGGCCAGGCCCGCCACCCCGCACGCGATGCCCGCTAGGCCATGCCCCCCGCATGCGATGCCCGCTAGGCCACGCCCCCTCACACTATGCTTGCTCGGCCACGCCCCCCTCACACTATGCCCGCTCAGCCACGCCCCCCTCACACTATGCCCGCTCGGCCACGCCCCCCGCACACGTTGGGCACCTGTACACCTCCCCCCCAGGACAACTCCTCCCATTATACTCCTCTTTCCCTAGGACTACTCCTCCCATTATACTCATCCTATTATAATCCTCCTATTATACTCCTCTCTGAGGGGTTCGCAGCATGGGGGATGGATCACGATGGGGAGTGCAGCATGGGGGATGGAGCACGATGGGGGGTGCAGCATGGGGGATGGAGCACGATGGGGGGTGCAGCATGGGGGATGGAGCATGATGGGGGTGCAGCATGGGGGATGGAGCACGATGGGGGGTGCAGCATGGGGGGTGGACCACGATGGGGGGTGCCCAGAATGGGGGGATGAAACACGATGGTGTTTCACACTAAAATAGAAAAGAACCTAGCAGTACAATGTCTGTATTACAGTATTAAGTGGGAACAAACTTTTGTAGTCAAATTTGACATTACAAGATTTCTGTGTGTGAGCGCAATGTGGAATTTTAATAATCACTCTAATTATAATATATAATAGGCATAATGTACGAGGAATAAGTACAGTATTTGGCAAGGTGTGCACAAAAAACCTAGAGCTGGCCAGAAACATTGAGTCATTTTTGGCAAATCCCACAGTGTTAGGGTATGTCCGCACGCTGTGTTTTTGGTTTGACAACAAAACTGCACCCTCTGGCAGACTTTGACAACTGTAAACATAGCATTTGACAAAACAAAAGCAGTAAAAATGCATGAGTTTTTAACGCGTTTTGCTGCTTTTTTGTTAATGCATTTGTTAAACCAGAAAAAAAATATGATAGGATATTTGATAGCTAGAATAGATGGATAGAAAATTAGATAGAAAGAACCTATAGAATAGATAGAAAGAAAGAACATATAGAATAGATAATAAGAAAGAATAGATAGAAAGAAATAACAGAATAGCTTGAAATGATTTGAGGGTCCCCGCCGTTTTTCATATCCAGCACAGGAACAGCAGCAACAGCAGGCTGAAACTCGTAGCTGTCTGCTGTACCTTCGCTGGTTATGAAAAATTGAGGGGATCCCACTCTATTTTTTTATTTTATTTTTTTTATTATTATTATTTGATTTATT
Organism: Anomaloglossus baeobatrachus; assembly: GCF_048569485.1. NCBI lineage: Eukaryota > Metazoa > Chordata > Amphibia > Anura > Aromobatidae > Anomaloglossus > Anomaloglossus baeobatrachus. The sequence goes on from NC_134358.1 coordinate 166,972,063, forward strand.
TTTTTAGAAAAAAAAAAATGACAGGAGGTCCCCACATTTATCTAAAACCAGCCAAGGTACAGTAGGCAACTGAAGGCTGATATTATTAGGGTGGGACAGACCATAGTTATTTGGCCCTTTCCAGTCTAACAATAGCAGCCCACAGCTGCCCCAGAAGTGGCACATCCATAAGATGCGCCAATTCTGGCACTGGGCCCGGCTCTTCCCATTGCCCTGGTGCGGTGGCAATCAGGGTAATAAGGAGTTAATAACATCACACAGCTGCTACTAAGCATTAGCTTAGTGATGGCAGGTGTCTGTGAGACAACCCTCCATTACTAATCTGTGACCACACAAACACAAGAAAAATCTTTTATTTGGAATGAAACACAAAAAGCACCCTCTTTCACCACTTTATTAACTCCTCAAACACTCATGCACGTCCGACGTTATCCACATGAGGTCCCACGGTGATTCAGCTCTGTTACATCCCTTTCCTGTCACAGCAAGCATCATAGAGCATGACTGCCCGCTGTGAGCTCCATGCAGCAACTGAGGTGAGTTGCGCTGTTAGCGGCCAGTGCTGTTACTCAGATTAGCCCCAGCCACAGCTGGAGTCCTCCACCTGTGTCAGCAAATCACCCAAATGACTGAAGTAAGCCACGCGATCATCTGTGCAGTCACTCAGGTGATTCCCGGTCACAGCTGGAGGCCTCCACCCGTGACCGCAAATCAGGCCGTGACTGAATTGAGCTGCAGGTAAAGGATTCACCTGGGTGATGTCACCGCTGATCGCGTGGCTCACCTCAGTCACTAGGGTGATTTGCTGTCACAGGTTGAGGACTCCAGCTGTGTCCGAGGCTAACCTGAGCGATGTCACCGCTGATAGCGTGACTCACTTCAGTTGCTACGTAGAGCTCACAGCGGGCAGTCTTGTTCTATGGCGCTCGCTGTGAGCGTCAGATGTAACAGTGCTGGAAGCATCGTGGGACCTCGTGTGGATTACGTCAGACCTGGAGAGGTGTTTGGTGGGTTAATAAAATGGTGAAAGAGGTGGCTTTTTTGTTTATTTCAAATAAAGGATTTTTTGGGTGTTGTTTATTTACTTTCACTTACAGATTAGTAATGGGGGTGTGTCATAGACACCTGCCATCAGTAACCTAGGGTTTAGAGGCAGCTATAGGCTGCCATTAACCCCTTATTACCACGATTGCCACGGCAACAGGATAATCAGGAAGAGTCTGGTAAAGTCCCGGGACTGTCGCATCTAATGGATGCAGCAATTCCGGGCGGTTGCTGGCTGATATTTTTAGGCTGGGGGCTCCCAATAATGTGCGTCTTCCCAGCCTGAGAATACCACCAGCCCTCAGCTGCTTTATCTTGACTGGGCATCAAAATTTTGGAGTACTGCACGTCTTTTTTTTCATTATTAATTTTTCTGTACAATATAGCACTAATGAGTGGGTAGGGAAGAAGAATGAGAGGCCGCCGGAGCAGTGTGACAGCCGCACTATTGATTGGTGAGTATGAAGCGGAGAGAGAGAGATTTTCGCTCCTGCGGTGTTTTTTTTTATCTTGAAACAAAGTGGGTGACCAGCGTTTTTTGTGAACGTATACAAAACGCAACCCATTTGTTTCAGAGCAATTTGCCATTCATTTTTCATTTCCTCATTTAGTTCTATGGGTGACAATTTCAAAACGTGACAAAAACGCAAAAAGAATTGACATGCTGCTTTTTTTTTGTCAAAGATTTTGACAAATATTTGACAATGAAAATGCTGACAAAAAAACCTGCAGCGTGCGCATGGAAATTCTGATTTCTCATAGACTTTGCTGGGGAAGCAAAAGGATGCAGTTTGTCATTGACACAGTGCAGTTTAACACTAGAACTACTGGACTCGTGACACCTATATAGAAATACATGGTGCAAAGTAGTCAAAATGACTACCTCAGTAGTTCTAGTGTTAAAACGCGAAAAAAACGCTGCGTGGGCACATAGCCTTACAGATCCTGGAAAAGGCAAGAATTGGCAAACTGTATTTTTGTAGCTGATTTTTCCATTATTTTAACAGTGAACATTGCCTTACCTATCTATGTAGGTATGTATGTAAAATGGGAAAGATGATGTAAAATGTTGGAAACTTTATTAACTTTTTGAAGGAAGGGAGTGTTTGTTTATTTTTACTCTTTGATTACACAAATATTTGGTATGTTGTCTTCTATGCAATTACTGAGACCTCATGCACACAACTATATTACAGACTAGAAATGAGCAGATTGATCCATGGAGGGTCGAATGTGAGTCTAATTTTCTGAAATTTGTGGTCCCTGTCACAGAGGTGCTGGGGTAACTGAAGCAGGTACCCCTAAACTGGCCCTCAGAGTAGATACCCTATGCAGTCCCTTATCTCAGAGTCAGTCAGTCTTGATGGTAGCCAGGTCTGGACCGCCAGCATGACCCAGACTCTTGTCCGAACCCTGATCTAACACCTCCTTTCCCTCACCCCATGAGAGGGCCGTGATTGGAGAAGCAAACCCCAAAAATACCACAGACAGAGGAAGAACCAATCATACACAAGGGAGAGACGGGTGTGCCGCCCCCGTGTCAGCAGCCAGCGCTGCTCGGATCCGGGCCTTCTGTAGTGGTGGCTCGAGGGTCTCCGGACCCGGGGGTCTCGCGGACACGCCAAATAAAAAGGGGGATGTAGATGTACGGGCTAGGCTGTATTAAGTTCGTGACGCCACCCACGGTGTGTGGTGAGGTGGGACACCACCGCTGCTGATGTGGGCACCCGGGGGAGATGTTGTGGCAGCTAGATGTTAACCCCTCCATGGGCAGGGATGGTTGCCCCGGGACCCAGTGTCTCTGTGCAGGGTATAGCGACGGCAAGGGGATGCTTGATTACTCACAGTCAATGAATCACACGAGTCTTTGGTAAACCAAGGTGCTGGTGGCAGGCACCGCGGCCGGTTGCATTCGAATCCCCCACCTGGGCTGGTGGTCTCTATTCTTTTCCTCTGTACTGACTTTATGTAAGGTGAACTCCCTAGTCTGAAACTCAGGAGTCTTCTCCCGGCTGGATGTGGCCTAAGGAGCCATGCCCGCAGATGCTGGCCCGTGGGATCTATGGGCCCTGGCGGTGGCCTCCTATCCCTGTCGGTGGGCTGTTCTCTTCTATGAGGGACTTTGGGTGGGACAGGACCTATAATCCTGGCCTCAACCGGTTAATTAACCAGGCCGTTGGTTTCCGGTTCTGGCTTCAGGGTCCGAGTACCCCCCTTTGTGCTCCGGTTTCCGGGTCAGTTCCCCGTGTCGGTACCGGCGGGCTACAACCCTGTCCCGGTCCACCTCGGTTCTGCCGAGCCGTCTTCCCAACTCCTGCTGACGGAGATCACTGTCTGCCTCCTAGTCAAGGCACCTGGGCTCCTACCCTGGCACCGTTCAACTTGAACTTCCTCTGCTGGAGCTACACCTAGCTCCAGCCCACACTCCTCTCCAAACTGAACTACAAACTAATCTGCTTGTTTTCCCACCCGGGCTGTCTAGACCCCTGGGTGGGCGTGTCCAACCACCTGGTCCCACCCACTGGTGTGACTACCTTTCCCCAAGGGGTGGTTACTAGGGTTTCAGGTCAGCTGTGTGTTTCCTAAGTGAGGGAAGGTGTTATGCAGCGGCCTATCTGTGACTACCTGGTTTTGCCAGGGCGTCACATTCCCCCTTGGTTTAATACAGACCGTCCGCGGGCTGTCTGACCACCAACGTTTATTGAACAGGAACTGGAAAAAGATGAAATAGGGTAAAACACATTACAAGTATAATAACATATTTACATCAAAGTAGATTTTGGTTTCTGCCCTTATGGGAAGCACTTTTCTTAAACGTTGCACAATTAAACCGGGACGGGACGGACCGGGTCCTTCTCACCTCACCCCCACCCAAAACAACTTGCCCCCTGGTGCCACCGCTAAGCAATGGTGCGCACCCCTTGCCCAAGTCCAGGACAGGTTCGGGTGTTGCCCGTACGGGCCGGGTAAAAAGTTCCTTACCCGGCAGTCTTTTTCAAGGCCCCCTACGCCCAGGGGACCCCTGACCTGGAGGGTAGTCACCGGTTTTGCTGGTGACAGGGCCTCGACTGACTCTACCGCAGGCCCTTCCTCCAACCAGCCTCTACAGAGACAGCCGCAGGTGAGAATATTGGTCAGGGACTATTTACAAGACCCAATAGTTTATGGGTTTGGCCTGCCAGTTCACGGCTATGGTCCTTTAACTATAAAACGGGAACAACAGACGGTCCCAACGGGGACTTCAAAACTTGGGTAGCCTGGGAACCGCTACCTTACTCCATCCTCCACCACAGGCCTCCAGTACCACCTCCATATGGTACACTGCTCCGGACTCCGATCGTAGCTTGCCGCAGGTGATCTTTCTGCATCTAAATGCAGGCATGCACATCTGCTTTACCCTTTACTCGGGGAGCGATCTCCCTGCGCAGCTGCTGTTGCTGCTGCTCCCAGTACGGGGCACGGGTTCCGTGTCTCGCCTAATGCTCAGGAGCCAGGCCCACTCGGGTGCCCTCGGCGCCGACTACGACCGGACTCTCATACTGCCGTGGGCCCCACCAATCAGTGGCCTGCTCCACCTCTCCGCAGGTGCACGCCGGCTGCCCCACAACCGGGATGGGGAACTTGGGAGCGCCCGGCATCGCGGCCGAGGTAGACCTCTGGTCGGGTGCTGCCTCTGTTGAGGCCGAGCGGACTGCCGGGGCCGACGTCATCTCTGTTGCGGCCGGGCAGACTGCCGGGGCTGGATGGGATGTCGTCAGCGGTGCCGGAGTGATGATGACGGTAAGGCCTGAAGACCCAGCAGCTGGGTCCTCCCCCGCAGATGGTACGGGCTTCGCTGCCACGGACTGGGGCAGCGGGTCGGTCGGGGTCTTGGCTGCAGACACAGGCAACGAGGGAAATGGCGTGGCGGACGGGAGCAGGCCGGGCCCCTGAGCCGGGACGGCCGGTTCCTGGGGAACATAGGGGCATGGGTCACTGCTTACCGCTCCTCCGAGATCATCTCCACTTCGCGCGCCTGGACAGCTGCAGTCAGGCCCGTCATCTCCGACGCCCACTTCGCCAGCATGAAGTGGGTTTGGGCCTGGATCCTCCGACATATCCTGCCGCGTTGGTGTCCAGGAACGGGTTTCTGCAGAGTCCTGGCATCCCTGCACTTCACAGCGCTAGTTACTAGTTACATGCCGCTCAGTCCTCCCCCTTGGTCTTTTGCCGGCACTCCCTTTTCCGGCTTCTTAGTTTTGTTTTACGACCTCGAGGTTCAGGTCCTGGCCGTGTTCCCAGGGGGCGGGGCTTCGGCTTTCGCACCCTTTTCTCGTGGAAGAAGACGCTGGGCTGCAGTTTTCGCGCCTATAAATGTTGGCAAAAATGGCGACTTCTGAAAATTTCTCAACGGATCACCGCTGACTATCCAATTCAAGGCGCACTTCCACCAGGTAAGTGGATGGGTATGTATCCTGTTCGTGACGCCAAGTTTTCGGGGTGTGCCGCCCCCGTGCCAGCAGCCACCGCTGCTCAGATCCGGGCCTTCTGGGGTGGTGGCCCGAGGGTCTCCGGACCCGGGGGTCTCGCGGACACGCCGAATAAAAAGGGGGACGTAGATGTACGGGCTTGGCCGTATTAAGTTCGTGACGCCACCCACGGTGTGTGGTGAGGTGGGACACCACCGCTGCTGATGTGGGCACCCAGGGGAGATGTTGTGGCAGCTAGATGGTAACCCCTCCGTGGGCAGGGATGGTTGCCCCGGGACCTAGTGGCTCTGTGCAGGGTATAGCGACGGCAAGGGGATGCTTGATTACTCACAGTCAATGAATCACACGAGTCTTTGATAAACCAAGGTGCTGGTGGCTGGCACCGCGGCCGTTTGCATTCGAATCCCCCACCCGGCTGGTAGTCTCTATCCTTTTCCTCTGCACTGACTTTGTGTAAGGTGGACTTCCTAGTCTGAAACTCAGGAGTCTGCTCCCGGCTGGATGTGGCCTAAGAAGCCGTGCCCGCAGACTCTGGCCCATGGGATCTATGGGCTCTAGCAGTGGCTTCCTATCCCTATCGGTGGGCTGTTGTCTTCTATGAGGGACTTTGGGTGGGACAGGATCTATAACCCTGGCCTCAATCGGTTAATTAACCAGGCCGCTGGTTTCCGGTCCTGGCTTCAGGGTCCAAGTACCCCCCTTTGTGCTCCGGTTTCCGGGTCGGTTCCCCGTGTCGGTACCGGCGGGCTACAACCCTGTCCCAGTCCACCTCGGTTTTGCCAAGCCATCCTCCCGTCTCTGCCACCTAGCCAAGGCACCAGGGCTCCTACCCTGGCACTGTTCAACTTGAACTTCCTCTGCTGGAGCTACACCTAGCTCCAGCCCACACTCCTCTCCAAACTGAACTACAAACTAATCTGCTTGTTTTCCCGCCCCGGGCTGTCTAGATCCTGGGTGGGCGTATTACCGCCTGGTCCCGCCCACTGGTGTGACTATCTTTCCTTAAGGGGGGGTGACTAGGGTTTCAGGTCGGCTGTGTGTTTCCTAGTGAGGGAAGGTGTTATGCAGGGGCCTATCTGTGACTACCTGGTTTTGCCAGGGCGTCACACAATATGTGCCCAGAAAGAAATAAAGCACAGAGAGGAAATAAACTAAAAACAGGGATATTTCCACACCACACAGGAAAGCACACAACAGATCACCAGGCTCTGGATCACTACATTGGGACCGTTATCGTAGAAGCAATGCTGAGCTATGTTCGGCGAGGAGCAACTGGATCCAATACCTTATAAAGAGTGAAGGAGGTTGTGAGTGGTCAGAGCAGCCTGAGCTCCTAATAGCAGTACACAAAGCCAGCAGAAATTAACTCCTGCTGGACTGGAGAGCAGTGAAGCTAAAACAGAAGACGCCCGAGTCAGGGTAAGCAACTAAAAGACCTCAGGTTGTTTGTCAGACTTTGTGGTGTGAATACAGTCCGACGCCACATGAAATCCAGAGAGTGCAAAGATAAACATCGCAGGACAGTTTCAAACACTTTGTGATTCGATTCATGAACATTGTGTAAGGGGTGGGCAGACCCCTTACAAAGAGGTGCAGTGTTTCCCCCTGAAAGTTGTTAATGCTGATGTTATTTAATAAAAATGTTTTACTGTTTTAGTGGGTTCCCCTAGTGGCCGGGCGGGACGGCTGTCCCCATAGGAACAGGGCAGAGGAAAGGAGGAGCCGGCAGCAGAAAGGGGAGGGAGGAGAAGAGTTGTTAGGCAAAAAGTTAGAGTCAGAGGCAGTTGAGTCCGGGACGGGAGAGAAGAAGCAGAAGGGGCAGAGTGTGGGAGCTGGGTGAACAGGAAAGCGAAGTAACAAAAGAGAAGAAGTGTCCTCAAGGGTGAAGCAGCATTGGTGTGGGTCCAGTCTGTGTTAGCCGGAGTGGGAGCCAGGTGAAGTGGAGTAGCCGGGCACATCCCCACTAGAGGAGACGTCCAGAACAGGTTTTCCCCTAGCAAAAGTGTGAAGTCATCTGATGTGTTTTGCCTCTGTGATGTAGAAGTGTTCAATAAACATGCCTGCTGGTTCAATCGACCTACGTCTGCAAAGTGTTTGTACATCTGACGGCGTTATCTGCACCACCACACTCTGCCCCACCAAGCCATCTCCTGTCCCAAAAGTGACGGCGGAGCCGGGGGTAAGCCTGCTAGAAAAAGGGGCCACGACTACAATCCCCGAGGCACCCCTGGCACCCCGTTACAATTGCAAAAAAAAAAATGCCCAGCTGGCATAGTGCACATCGTGACATCACAATGTCATGCCGGTAAGTATTATGTTTTGTTTTTTTTTTACATTTTACGTTTTTATGCTTTGGAAAGGCCTCAGAGCATAATAAGGAATATTCAATTCGCAGTGATTAACTTCTCATCACTATTACAAGCTTTTGGTGTACAGATACGCAAAGGTGGCGTACATAGCCTAATATAGTGCCATACTGTACGTAAATGGCTAAAATATGTAGCATACTTCATTACACTATGTCCCTAAAGGAATATTTTCATCTAAAAAAGAATGCAGTACCTCAGGTCTGTAATATGGATCATTAGGACTATGTGCTACTATAAAGAGTCTACACAGAGTCTGTACACGCATTTTTGCTACATGGAAAGTCATCATTCTTGTTGGCCCTCTGAATCTATCAGCGTCTTCCTGGACCCACAGATGCCTCAATAGGAAGTAATACAGTAAGTTGATGTGACTTTGACAGTTAATTTAGTTTACAAGTTAGCATAGCTGATTATTCCTACATACGGTATATCTCAACATATTAATTTGATTACTTATTTAGAAACATGTTCCAGCAGAAAATTCACAGAACTCATACAACACAATACAATAGTAACAAATAAGATTTTAATTTGCAAATAATTAAAAACATTTTTTTCACATTTAGGATTTGTCTTATAAATTACCAAAGTAAAAATAATGACACATGGATGCATTATTTTTGGGAATTATTCATGTAGTAAAATATTTAACAATATCAGGCGAGGTGGTGAGAATGAGTTCATCACAGGAGTGTTCACACTTGATATATCGTCCATCTGATCGCACTATGAAACCTATTCTTTAATTCGGGCTGAATTACCGTTTATTCGCTACAATGAAATGGCTTAGCCAAAGGGAAGTTGTTAAGAAAGTCCCAAATCTTTGCCAATTTAATTCAAAAACCTCAGGCAGTAAAAACAACACATTACAGTCCATTTCACTTATCCCTAAAAATTACAAGTATTTCGCAGAGCAAAACTGAGGCAAAAGGTTTCCCATTGCAAGTAGAGATTGTGCAATTTCCCAGATTTAATACGACCAGAATGAAAAGCTCAACACATCATTTAAATCATGGAAGAAAAACAAATTCCAAGTCTGTCCTGAGACTGAGCTGTGCCGCTGGCCTTCCCCGGCCTCCATATGTGAAACGTCAGTAAGGAGGACATTTGTGAAATTACAAAAGAAAGCAGCAACATGTCTCTCAACTTTTCACCTCCGCAGTACCTCTATAAAAACGGTTCAGCTTATACATGCACTCTTTGCCAAAAGTGACTCAAGCTTAAAATTTGCTAGTTAACTAAATATTGCATGTGTTTTGTCACCTGGGTTTCACTAGAGCTGAGGTCTGGACTTGGGGGGGTTCCTTGTAGTCAAGGCTCTAATGAGAGCACTCACATTTGTCTCTGACACATGTACGGAGCGTAACACTGAAGAAAGCTAGACCCAGTTAAGGCACGATTTATCATTTATAGTTGTCTTCATATATAAATATATATACATGTTTGTATGTGTATATATGTACCGCCCCAGCAGCGGTCGAACTGCCCGGTTCCGGGTGTCGCTGCTCGTGGCTTAAGGGTCTCTGGACCCGGGGGCTCAGGGTCACTCTAAAACGTGATGGGGGGGTTATTTATCTATCCTTCTGTACCTGTCTGTGCCTTGTTTTATTTATGATTATTGTACTTGTCCCTATTATATATACCCCTTTCACATGTAAAGCGACATTGGAATTGATGGCGCTATAATACTAAATAATAATAATAATAATTTACAGGGTGATTAGATAGTTTGTGACGCCACCCGTGGTGTGCGGTAATAGGGAGTACCACTGCTGCCGCTGGGAGTACCCGGGGTGATGGAATGGGGGCAGCTAGATGATGTTAACCTACACGGGTAGGGAAGGCCCCGGGACTTTGGATGGTGGGATGGATTGCAGAGGAGCACAGGCTCGCTGGGGCAAGGGATGCTCAGGTACTCACTCAGGAGGAGAGCAGACGCTGACAACGTAGTAAACCAAATCTCTGGGTGCCGCTGCCCTCTTGGGGTAGTTTGTCCGGGTTCCGGCCCCTGCAGTACTGCCTGATGGTCCGGAGCTTGCCTCCATGCACATATTTTAGTAATCCAAGTGGCCCGTAAGCTTGAAGCTGTCCGGGCCAGGCTCCCCACTTTTTGGTGTGAAGGAGCAGTGCTCTCAGGAGCTCACGCTTGGGATTTCAGTGGGCTGCTTTGATTGGAAAGCCCTATCACCCTCGTTGCGCTAGTGCCCCCAATCTCTGAGCTTTGTGGGGACAGTCCATAAAGGCCCTATCCTCCGCAGGTTAATTGTCGGGTTGCTTGAAGCCTCTCCCCGACCTAGGGTCCAGTACTCAGACGTGCTTTCGGTCCCAGACCGGCTATTGTACTGCTGCTGACCGTCCTCCTAGACTAAGCCAGGCACCCAGTCCCAATATCCCACGACCGGGTCTCTGACTCCTCGGGGTCCAGACCACCGGCTGCAACCCAATCTACTTCTCCCCTGGGAGCTCCAACTCCCAACTTCCCCCAAGCTCCTCACTGCTCGAGGGCTACCACTGCTCTGACTTGTCACCTCCCACCTCCCTGCCTGACCCCTAGGTGGGCGGCCCTATTCCAGTTTAGCAACCCACTGGTGTGCCTGACAGGGTGTGGTGCGAGGTGTGATTGGGATTTTGGATGCTGATGGAGGCAGTGCTGCAAGTTGGGAACCCAGAACCAAGATGGGTTGAGTCCTGCACTAAGAGATAAAGAGCGCGCAGTACCCTGTGACGACCTGACTAGTCCAGGGGCGTCACATATGCACATGCATATACAGTATATATACACTACTCACAAAAGGTTCGGGATATTTGGCTTTCGGGTGAAATTTAAGGATGATCCTAAAATGCTCTTTAATCTTTTCAGGTGATCTTAATGTGACCTTCTCTAAACTTTTGATTGCACATGTCCAACTGTTAAGGGTGCTTTACACGCTGCATCATCGCTACCGATATATCGTCGGGGTCACGTCGTTAGTGACGCACATCCGGCGCCGGTAGCGACATCGCAGCGTGTGACACCAAGGAGCGACGATCAACGATCGCAAAATCGTTCAAAAACGGTGATCGTTGTCACGTCGCTCCTTTCCTTAATATCGCTGCTGCCACAGGTACGATGTTGTTCGGCGTTCCTGCGGCATCACACATCGCTATGTGTGACACCGCAGGAACAACGAACATCTCCTTACCTGCGTCCACCGGCAATGCGGAAGGAAGCAGGTGGGCAGGATGTTACGTCCCGCTCATCTCCGCCCCTCCGCTTCTTTTGGCCGGCCGCTTAGTGACGCCACAGTGACGTCGCTATGACGCTGAACCCCTCTCCCCCGTGAAGGAGGGATTGTTCAGCGGTCACAGCGACGTCGCTGACAAGGTATGTGCGTGTGATGCTGCCATAGCGATAATGTTCGCTATGGCAGCGAGCACCAAATGTCGCACGAATGACGGGGGCGGGTGCTATCACGCTCGACATCGCTAGCAATCGCTAGCGATGTTGCAGTGTGTAAAGCACCCTTTAGTGTTTCACTACTTTTTGTACAACTTTCTGTTCTCTAACAAGGAGTTTAATGGCAAAATTGACAAGTGTTAAGGCCGCTTTACACGCTACGATATATCTAACGATATGTCGTCGGGGCCACGTCGTTAGTGACGCACATCCGGCATCGTTTGGCATATCGCAGCGTGTGACGGCTACGTGCGACTGTGAACGAGCAAAAATACTCACCTTATCGTTGCTCATTGACACATCGCTCATTTTCAAAAAATCGAACGTCCTTCTGTGCTCCAGTTGTTCATCGTTCCCGAGGCAGCACACATCGCTCCATGTGACACCCCGGGAACGATGAACTGCAGCTTACCTGCGGCCGCCGGCAATGCGGAAGGAAGGAGGTGGGCGGGATGTTTACGTCCCTCTCATCTCCGCCCCTCCGCTTCTATTGGGCGGCCGCTGTGTGACGTCGCTGTGACGCCAAACGTCCCTCCCCCTTCAGGAAGAGGATGTTCGCCGCCCACAGCAAGGTCGTTTGGAAGGTAAGTACGTGTGACGGGGGTTTACGACTTTGTGTGACACGGGCAACAAATTGCCCGTAACGCACAAACGATGGGTGCGGGTGCGATTGCTCATGCGAACGCACGGTAAGTTGATACGTGTAAAGCGGCCTTTAGATTCATGAATTGCTCAATAAATTTCAGGGATCAGTTGGAATTAGTATTTAAACAGTTCTCCTCATCATGCTATTCTAAACTATGTTGCCCGGCTCATCCACCTGTCCCCCCCCGCTACTCCCCGACCGCTCCTCTCTGCCAATCCCTTCACTGGCTTCCCATTGCCCAACGACTCCAGTTCAAAACACTAACCATGACATACAAAGCCATCTACAACCTGTCTCCTCCCTACATCTCTGACCTAGTCTCCCGGTACTTACCTGCACGTAACCTTCGATCCTCACAAGACCTCCTTCTCTACTCCCCTCTCATCTCCTCTTCCCACCATAGCATCCAAGATTTCTCCCTTGCCTCCCCCATACTCTGGAATTCTCTGACTCAACACATCAGACTCTCACCTACCTTGACAAGCTTCAAAAGGAACCTGAAGACCCACCTCTTCCGACAAGCCTACAACCTGCCGTAACCCTCAGTCTGATACAGCGCCGCACAATCAACTCTACCCTAACCTACTGTATCCTCACCTATCCCTTGTAGACTGTGAGCCCTCGCGGGCAGGGACCTCTATCCTCCTGTACCTGTCTGTGTCTTGTATTGTTTATGATTATGTACACCCCTTTCACATGTAAAGCACCATGGAATTGATGGCGCTATAATAATAAATAATAATAATAATTCCCATTTTGACATCATGAGATCAAATACCTAACAATGGAGCAGCAGTACCTCACCACTGCAAAGCTTCTAGCAGTATCTTCTCGGATGGACATGGCCACTTAGTGTGTCATCAGTAGGTTGAAACAGAGATACAGAGAGACTGGAAGAGTCACAGAAGACATAGAAGTAGATGTCTTTTGGCCTCATGCCACACTGATGACCGCTTCATTATGGACAATGCCCTTTGCAACTTGATGATAATACCATACAACTTCAGGCACATTTAAGGAAGGTGCGAGGCACCGAAGTGTCACATCAGACAATTCAAAACTGTTTACATCAGTGTGGTCTGCATACTAGGTGACCTGCAAGGGTACTTAACCACACCACCAGGCACAGGCGTCATTGTCTTGCTGGCGGAGGGACCAGTGGGCCTCTGTGTTGATCACTGATGAAAGTCGATTCACACTGAGCAGAAATGATGTCCGACAACAATGTTTTAGATGTCAAGGGAGCACTATGCATCGCCCACTGTTGTCACCAGATGAGTCTTTGGTGGTGGTGGTGTTACAGTGTGGGCAGATGTGTCTAGTCAATGCAATACTGCCCTATACTTTGTAAATGGTACAGTGACAAGCCCCCACTACTTGAATAACATCATTAACCCAGTCATTGTGCCTCTACATGAACAACACAGGCTTAATTTCATCTTCATGGACAACAATACTCCAGCTCTTCGAGGTAGTATCATTAGGGAACGGCTGATGGGGACTGGGGCATCTCAAATGGAGTGAACTGCACTTTCCCCCGACCTAATCCCATAGAAAATCTATGGGATCAGCTGAATTGCCGTGTAGAGGCTCCTAACTGTGTACCGCAGAACCTCAATGACCTGAGGGCCACTCTTCAAAAAGAGTGGGCTGCCATGACTTTGCAGACAATAACCGAACTTGTGAGGAACATAAGACGTCGTTGTCAAGCTGTAATTGATGCTCAAGGAGACATGACAAGTTATTAAAACATTGACATTTTGGGGGGTTTACCCATCACTATTATTGACTTTTGTTTCAATAAATTGTTTGAGATGAGGAAATCACCATTGCAGGCTTTTAAATAAATGCCCTAATTTCATGATAAAATATCACTGTAGTGTCAATTTTTTACACTTTACATAAATTTCACCCGAAAGCCAAATATCCCTATAAATATCCCTGAATGTAATATTCAGATTCCTGACCTGTCCACAAAATAACCACTGGAAGAAGAGCGTGTGGCCAGACCTGTCCATAAGGGGCCTCCAAATGAAAAACACTGCACACAGGGAAGCTATTTTCCTTTGTAGGAAGGGGATGGAGACGTCTGCTCAAATGTCCCTCCATCAATCGTCATTTTGAGTACAGGAGGGCTGTGCAGTATGAAGCAAGGTTACATTTACTAAAGAGATTATTTGTAATACCAATATATTAGTAAGTTCCTGGAACCCAACCCCTTTTCAATGATCCAATGTGCTAAGTAATATAATAAAAAAAAAAATCACATCTCCTGGGCTGGCGTGTCGCCCGGGGGATAGGGGTACTCAGATCCGGGCCAAGAGTCACTTCAGTAAGTATCACGGTGGCGCGACCCGATCTGTGATCCCAGGCTCTACAATAAAAGGGGGATTAAGTAGGGGAAATTGTCCGTGACGCCACCCGTGGGTTGCGGTGATAAGGTGGTGGCACCGCCGCTGCCTCTGGGGACCGTGCCTGGGACTGATGGTGTGGGGGCAGCAAGGTGGGATCCCCTCCACGGGTAGAGGAGTTGTAGTCCCGGGGCCCAATTGGAAGTGGTGGTTTGGGGAATAACGGGTGCAGTCCACGGCTTGAACCGGGTGGTGCAGGAGTACTCACAGTACAGTATATGCAATAACTGACACGAGTCCAGAATTGAACCAAGTTACTGGTAACTGGTGCCCACGGCCGGTTGCTGTGAGGATGGGTCCCACACCCGTGTGTGTGATTCAGGTGCTCTTTTCCTGCCCGAGGTCTGTGTCTGCTCTGCACACTGGTCCGGACTGGGTCCCGACAGCTGGCTCTTGGGGGGGGGCCACTACCCTCGCCCAGTCCACTCCGGGTCCCCACAAGTGGCTGGCCTGCTCCTGAGGCCCTTACTACCACTTCTCCTCTGCTCCCAACGGAGCTGCTTCCAGAACTCTCTCCTCCTGCAGACTGACTCTAAACTCAACCCTGCTCTGCTCTTTCTAAGCTCCTCCCACCCCTCCCTTTTCCTGGGGAGGGGGTGAGTGGGACCTGATTGGATGGTGTGTTTCTGTGTGTGGGAAACTTCTCAAGGGAGAGTGAGATCTGCACCAAAAACATGGATGCAGACCTTTGTGACACCCTGGTTTTGCCAGGGCGGCACACTGGCACTGATGCTCTGCTCCCAGTGCTGTGTCCCCTGGTGATTTCATGACATTATGATACGGATGCGCTGCAGCCTAACGATGGCCACTAATAGGATCTAGCCATCACAGTTCTGCCATTGTGAAGTATGAAAGCTGCAGCCCATTAGCGTCACTGATAAGCTGCAGCGCTCATGTAACCTAAATAAGGTCACATGATCGCCAAGGGACACAGCATTAGGGTGCTTTCACACTTGCGTTATTTTCCTTCCATCACAATCCGCCCTTTTGGAAAACAGCGGAATCCGTTAACGGATTACGCTGTTTCCCATAGACTTGTATGGATGACGGATTGTGCCAAAAGGACCTGCGTTGCTTCCGCTGGGCGACGCTGCGTTGCTTCCGCCCAGCGGGAGGAACGCAGCATGTAACTTTTTTTGAGCAGCGGAATCCTTAGGATTTCACTGCGCATGCTCTCTCTGGCTCCCTGCACCCGTAACTAAGGTAAATATCGGGTAACCAAGCAAAGTGCTTTACCTGATATTTACTCTGGCCACGTGTGCAGGGAGCCCGACACTTCCCCGCTCGGCTCCGCCCCCTCCCGCACTCCACTCCGCATGTATATACAGTATATATACACATAGACATACACACACACACACACACACACACTCACACTTACCTGTCCTCAGCGCCATGGCCCCACTCGGCTCCACCCACTCCGCACTCCGCCCCCCGTACACATTCTCGGCGGCCGAGTGATCAGCTGATCACCCGGCGCTGGGAGTGATCAGTTTACCCCCCCTTGCTGGGGGCGATCAGCTGATCACCCGGCGACTGGCTGCTGGGAGCGATCAGCTGATCACCCGGCGACCGGCTGCTGGGAGCGATCAGCTGATCGTTTACAATAGTCTGCCACCAGTGAAACTGTGTAAAAAAAAAAAGTCTGATTCCGTTGTTTTGTACGATCCGTTGCATCCGTTGTGTCAGTATATGCAACACATCCGTTGCATCTGTCACACAGCGCAATGCAACGGATACCGTTCAACACAAGTGTGAAACTAGCCTAAAGGGGGCTTTACACGCTACGACATCACTAATGTGAACTCGTTGGGGGTCACGGAATTGGTGACGCACATCCGCCCGCATTAGCGATGCAGTTGCGTGTGACACCGATGAGCGATTTTGCATCGTTGCAAAAACGTGCAAATCGCTCATCGGTGACATGGGGGTCCATTCTCGATTATCGTTACTGCAGCAGTAACAAAGTTGTTAGTCGTTCCTGCGGCAGCACACATCGGTACGTGTTACACCGCAGGAACGAGGAAGCTCTCCTTACCTGCCTCCCGGCCGCAATGCGGAAGGAAGGAGGTGGGCGGGATGTTACGTCCCGCTCATCTCCGCCCCTCCGCTGCTATTGGGTGGCGGTTCAGTGACGCTGCTGTGACGCCGCACGGACCGCCCCCTTAGAAAGGAGGCGGTTCGCCGGTCGCTGCGACGTCGCCGGGCAGGTAAGTATGTGTGATGGGTCTGGGCGATGTTGTGCAGCACGGGCAGCGATTTGCCCGTGTCGCGCAACAGATGGGGGCGGGTACCCACACTAGCGATATCGGGACTGATATCGCAGTGTGTAAAGCCTGCTTAAGTCTTCCATGTACAACAGTCTCAGAAAGAGCACCACATACGATTATTAGAAAGTGTTACTATGCAAAGATTCCAATTCTCAGTATATTTAATGAGATCAGTCTGCTAAAATCCTTCTCAGCTACAGTAGGGGCGACCTGCGAGGCTACACAAGGACACAAGAGGTAAAGGGGCCCACTTCTACCTCCAAAGCAGGTGGAATTATGCATTGTGATGAGCTAAGGGGCTGAAAAGGGCCCATATTTTGTTTTTTTCACAAGGTACTTTTTCTGTCTGTGTCCACTCCTGATCTACAACTATTATTCAGGCCTAAAACACACTTCCGCGGGGATCCACCGCAGTCAAACAAGTACATCAAGGTGCAGGGAAAGACAGCCGCCATCACCTGTCCGGGGAGAGACACTGCAGCCGGCTGCGGGACCCGTCCATCCAGCCGTTTGGTTTACCGAGGACTTTGTGCATCTCTTACTGAGTGAGTACACCCGTGCCATCCGGCACCGCGCCGCGCTGTCCCTGCAACCCTGCACCTCACCAACCCTGCCTGCCTCCCCGTCACACCACCGGGCCCCAGGACTACCGACCCCTACCCACGGAGGGGGAAAACAACATCCCAGCTGCTCCCCACCATCGCTCCCGGGATCCCCGTCACCAGCAGCGGTGGTGCCCATCTTCACCACAACCCGTGGGTGGCGTCACGGACTAAATCCCCCAAACCAACCACCCCCTTTCACTCACGCTCGAGTCCCCAGATCCAGCTCACCGCTCGAGCCACCGAGCAGCAGCAGCCGCAGCAGCGCCGGACCCGAGCGTTAGCGAGCGAGTGCAGCGGCGGCGTCCTCCCCGCCCGCGACAAGTACGGTGCAGACTGGTTGAATTGTTGTCTCTGTTCTCCGGGTGCGGCGCCTCCTTTTTCGTCCATCTTTGTCCTCCTGCTTCTGAAGTCTGGGTGCATGACCCGTCCTACGTCATGCACACGTGCCGGCATTGAGGTCATGTCAAGCACCCAGGCTTCAGAAGAAGGAGGATAAAGATGGCCGAAAGCGTAGGCACCGCACCCGGAGAACGGAGACAACCATCCAGCCATTCTGCACCGTACCGACCAATTAGGTGAGTATTATAAAGTCATTTTTACATTCTACCTGGGCTCCTATATACAGTATTCTAGAATGCTGTGTATACAGTAAAGGCCCTGTCACACACAGTGATAAATCTGCGGCAGATCTGTGGTTGCAGTGAAATTGTGGACAATCAGTGCCAGGTTTGTGGCTGTGTACAAATGGAACAATATGTCCATGATTTCACTGCAACCACAGATCTGCCAAAGATTTATCTCTGTGTGTGATGGGGGCCTTTAGAGTCCAGTGGTAGTGGCTGCAGTTTAAGTCACCAAATCTGGTGACCGGTTCCCTTTAAGTAAGGTGATATAATTCTAGAGATCGGTGAATCAATATGAAGAATTCACAAATAATTGACAGATTTACAAACCATCTTCCATTCTGTTTATTGTCCATTTATCCAAGCTGATAAAATCAGTTTTTACTTGTTGGTGTTCACTTTGGAAAAGAATAATATGCAAATTGATTGGTTTCTTTCTTATTATCTTATATTATACTGTGCCGCCGCTGCTCGGATCCAGACCTTCTAAGGGGGTGGCTCGAGGGTCTCCAGACCCGGGGGTCTCGTGGACATGCCGAATAAAAGGGGGAATGTAGATGTACGGGCTAGGCTGTATTAAGTTCGTGACGCCACCCACTGTGTGTGGTGAGATGGGACACCACTGCTGCTGTTATGGTGCACCCGGGGGAGATGTTGTGGCAGCTAGTTGTTAACCCCTCCGTAGATAGGGATGGTGGCACCCGGGACCCAGTGTCTCTGTGCAAGATATAGCGACCACAGGGAGTGTTTGTGTACTCACAGTTAATAAACCACACAAGTCTCTGGTAAACCAAGGTGCTGGTGGCCGGTGCAGCGGCCGGTTGCATTCGGGTCCCCCACCCAACTGGTGGTCTCTATCCTTTTCCTCTGCACTGTTTTGTGTAAGGTGGACTTCCTAGTCTGAAACTTAGGAGTCCGCTCCCGGCTGGATGTGGCCTAAGGAGCTGTGCCCGCAGACGCTGGCCCGTGGGATCTATGGGCCCTGGTGGTGACCGCCTATCCCTATCGGTGGGCTGTTGTCTGCTATGAGGGACTTTGGGTGGGACAGGACCTCTAGTCCTGGCCTCAATCGATGAATTAACCAGTCCGCTTGGTTCCGGTTCTAGCTTCAGGGTCCGAGTACTCCCCTTTGTGCTATGGTTTCCGGGTCGGTTCCCCGTGTCGGTACCGGCGGGCTACAACCCTGTCCCGGTCCACCTCAGTTCTGCCGAGACGTCTTCCCACCTCCTGCTGACGAAGACCACCGTCTGCCTCCTAGCCAAAGGCACCAGTTCTCCTACCCTGGTACCGTTCAACTTGAACTTTCCTGCTGGAGCTACACTTAGCTCCAGCCCACACTCCTCTCCAAACTGAACTCAGAGCTAAACCTAACTACTGTTTTCCCACCCCGGGCTGTCTAGACCCCTGGGTGGGCGTGTCACAACCGCCTGGTCACGCCCATTTTTATGTCTATCTTTCCCTAAGGGGGGGTGACTAGGGTTTTAGGTTGGCTGTGTGTTTCCTAAGTGGGGGATGGTGTTGTGCAGGGGCCTATCTGTGACTACCTGGTTTTGCCAGGGCGTCACAATACTATATGATACTATATGGACAATAATATTGGGACATTTCCACGTTATCCCTTACAGGAGGTTTTATGAAATCACATGCTGGGTTCATAGGCATTAATATTTCTTCTGGAAAGGCTTTCTACAAGATTTTAGAGTGTGTCTGTGAGGATGTTTCCCATTCATTCAGAATAGCATTTATGAGGTCAGACACCGATGTTGGAAGGAAGGGCCTAGCTCGCAATCTCTGCTCTACCTCATCTCATAGGTGCTCAATAAGGTTGAGGTCAACTGTCTATGCACGATAGCCAAGTTCTTCCACACCAACCTACAGCAACCATCACTTTATGGACCTTTCTTTGTGCACTGGAGAAGTCATGCTGGAACAGAAAAGGGCCTTTCTCAAAATGTTCCCACAAAGTTGGAACCATATACAGTTAGGTCCAGAAATATTTGGACAGTGACACAAGTTTTGTTATTTTAGCTGTTTACAAAAACATGTTCAGAAATACAATTATATATATAATATGGGCTGAAAGTGCACACTCCCAGCTGCAATATGAGAGTTTTCACATCCAAATCAGAGAAAAGGTTTAGGAATCATAGCTCTGTAATGCATAGCCTCCTCTTTTTCAAGGGACCAAAAGTAATTGGACAAGGGACTCTAAGGGCTGCAATTAACTCTGAAGGCGTCTCCCTCGTTAACCTGTAATCAATGAAGTAGTTAAAAGCTTTGGGGTTGATTACAGGTGTGTGGTTTTGCATTTGGAAGCTGTTGCTGTGACCAGACAACATGCGGTCTAAGGAACTCTCAATTGAGGTGAAGCAGAACATCCTGAGGCTGAAAAAAAAGAAAAAATCCATCAGCAAGATAGCAGACATGCTTGGAGTAGCAAAATCAACAGTCGGGTACATTCTGAGAAAAAAGGAATTGACTGGTGAGCTTGGGAACTCAAAAAGGCCTGGGTCTCCACGGATGACAACAGTGGTGGATGATCGCCGCATACTTTCTTTGGTGAAGAAGAACCCGTTCACAACATCAACTGAAGTCCAGAACACTCTCAGTGAAGTAGGTGTATCTGTCTCTAAGTCAACAGTAAAGAGAAGACTCCATGAAAGTAAATACAAAGGGTTCACATCTAGATGCAAACCATTCATCAATTCCAAAAATAGACAGGCCAGAGTTAAATTTGCTGAAAAACACCTCATGAAGCCAGCTCAGTTCTGGAAAAGTATTCTATGGACAGATGAGACAAAGATCAACCTGTACCAGAATGATGGGAAGAAAAAAGTTTGGAGAAGAAAGGGAACGGCACATGATCCAAGGCACACCACATCCTCTGTAAAACATGGTGGAGGCAATGTGATGGCATGGGCATGCATGGCTTTCAATGGCACTGGGTCACTTGTGTTTATTGATGACATAACAGCAGACAAGAGTAGCCGGATGAATTCTGAAGTGTACCGGGATATACTTTCAGCCCAGATTCAGCCAAATGCCGCAAAGTTGATCGGACGGCGCTTCATAGTACAGATGGACAATGACCCCAAGTGTGTCGCCCTGGGCAAGCCAGGGGACACAGGTCACAACACCACCACACCCCACACTCCAGGTAGGCACATCTGCTAACCAGAAATCCTTGTTGCCTTCCTCCAGGAGTCTGTTGATGCACACCAGGGGGTGGGCCAGGCGGTTGGCTCCGCCCACCGAGGAGCTCACAACTCTGGAGGCGGGGGAAACCAGGCAGTCAGCTCAGGGACGAGCTTGAGTAAACAGTGAGATAGCCCCGGGCAGGGGAAGAGTGAAGTCCAGTGAAGGGCTAGAGTGGACAACCAAGAAGTGAAGGTGCAGGAGAGAAGAGGAGTAGAGGAGGAAGGCAGGAAGTGGTGACAGAGCAGAGAGTGTGCAACGCCTGAGGGCCCAGCTTTGTGTGGGGCCAGAGCAGCAGGGTCAGCGACGGCGGTGACTGTCCGGAGGGGGCCCGTTTGGTGGTTCCTGGGGGGACCCCGTTGGCTGTGTGCCCGGTGGTCTGGAGCGGTGTTCCGGGGGACGGTCAGCACCGGGGCGGGGGCCTCTCGGACCCCGGCAAGGCTAGGAGTCGCCAAATTTGCCGGGTCCGTCAGTGAAGGGGACGTAGATCCCCCAGCAACCAAGTTCCGATTGACGGCAACAGCCCGACCATTACAGGGGAGACACCGCCACCGCCAGGGCACCAGTTTCCCCAGGGCCAGTGCCTGCGAGCAAAGTGTGGAGCTCCTCCGGCCCAGATTGCAGTCGGGGAGCGGGTAACCGGAGGGAATCCACCGCTACCATCAGTCAACACAGGTGCAGGGAGGAGAGACATCGCCGTCACCTACCGGGAGTGCGGGTGCAGCCGTCTGTGGGACCGTCCTGCCAGCCGTTTGGTTTGCCGTACAGACTGTGTCCAAGTCTCGGGCTGAGTGAGTACCACGGTGCCGCAGGGCACAGCGCTGCCCCCGCGTCCCTGCGCCCTCCAGGCCCTACACTTTACATCTCTTCACTGGGCCCCGGGATCACCAACCCCTACCCACGGAGGGGCAACACAACACCTGGCTGCTCCGCATCACCATCCCCGGGACCCCCACACTGAGCAGCGGTGGTGCAATCACCACAACCGTGGGTGGCGTCACGAACTATAACAATCCTCACACCCGACAAACACCCCCCCTTTCACTCACGGGCGAGGAGTGTCGCTCGAGAAACCCCGGGATCCGGCCTACGGCTCGAGCCACCAGGAGCAGCTGCCGGACCCGAGCAGAAGGGGTGAGCGCGGTGTGCTGACACCCTCCTCCCCGCCCGCGACAACTTGGCGTCACGAACAGGATCTTACCACTCTGCCGTCTGTTAGAGGTGCGCCTTGTTACCGCCGGAGGTATCCGGCAGAAAAATTTCAGAAGCCGCCATCTTTGGCGCGAAAAGTTCCCGCTCGAGCGTCTTCTCGAGCAGTAGAGGCGCGAAGGCCAAAACCCCGCCCCGAGAGAGGAGGGGCCGGAAAGAGCTAAGGGGGACGCGATGGCGGCTGGCGGCATGTAGTCGCCGCTATAAAAGCAGGGACGCCAGGACCTTGCCAGAAAACCGTTCCTGGAAGCAAACAGCAAAGACACCATGTGGATGCCGTCCCGAAACACCGTGGCCCCCGCACCGGGAACCGCAGCGTGGGTGGAAATCCGGACCGCGCAGCTCCATCTAAGGCTGCAGGTCAAGATGCAGCTCCTCTTGGAGGAGTGGGAGACCGACATGGCGGACGTTATCGCCACCGTGCGGAGACGCGAGGAGGAAGCGGAGGAAGGGAGGGTGAGTGACCCACGCCCCTATGTCCCGGAGGGACCGGTCGCTGCGGCTGAGGGACCCGGTCCAAGCCCTCTCCCCCCGTTGCCTCCCTCGCCACCCGTCTCGGAGGCTGTGACCCCGCCACTAGGCCCGCTGCCACCGCAACCGGTAGCGATACCCAGCCCGTCCGCCCCAGCGGACCGACCTGTAGCCGGAGCCCGTAGCAAACCGGAGGCATTGCCTTGGAAGGCCCCGAAGATTGTGCCAGAGACAGTCCCCGAGCAGTTCCCCGAGCCGGAGCCGATGACCCGCTCCGAGCAGAAGGTCCAGTTGCGGAAAGCTCCTGTGCCCATCCCCCACACCTCGGCTGAGGTGGCGCCGGGTTGCTGCTGCAAGGCAGCGCCCAAGGCCATGACACCGCGGGATACGCTACCCACCTTCCTGACAGTGGGTAACGTGCTGGATGTCCCGCGGGGCTCAACCCGTGCGCCGGAGCTGGCAGCAGCGCCATACTGGGACAGGGAGCCGACAAAGCTGGGCCTGGAGATCGCGGAGAGGGAGCGAAGGAAAGCCGAGCTGGTGGCCCGAGCCATTCGGGAAAAGGAGAACCTGCGGCAAGCGACCTTCCGTGTCCGGGGCCCGTTCTACGAGGGGCAGGTGCGGCGCTTTGATGTCCGCCGGGGCTACGGATTCATATACGAACCGGGCCTGGAGGCCGAGGTGTTTGTGGCCCGGCGGGACGTGAATGCCCATCTGCCCGAGGAGCATCCTGGCCGCAATCTAATACCGGGAGATATGGTGCGGTATACTCGGCACTGCGGAGAGAGGGGGTGGTTTGCCCTGGATGTGAAGCTTAGGGGCAGCCCGGAGGGCAAGGTGAGCTCTGCACCCCCTCCCTCGGATGAAGCAGCAGGAGGACCGGAGTAGGGCAATGGATGCCCGCAGCACCGTCCCCGTGGGGACCACCAGAAATTTGTTGTCAGTTTGAAAAAGTTTAAAAGTTTGAAAGTTTTGCCAATAATGAAAATGATTACACCGAAGAAGTAACCTGATTTGTTTGTTGATTTGCAACCGGCTGGAGCCGGCACCGTTGTCCCCGTGGGGACCGTTAAAAGTTTATGCATGGGAACTATCCATGGACAAGCCCGTGAACTCTGCAGGGCAACCACAAACGTTAGTGGCTTGTAAATATGTTGGGTACCGTTACCGTTTCCGCAATGCCGCCTCCGGAGAGGCAGGTTGGAGGGAGGGCCCTGAGCAGAGCAGGCCAGGGCCCAGCCACCAAAGGAACCGGTGGCTACCCTCTGGAGGGAAGGACAGATCCCGCTCGGGTACCGTGTGCTGGACTGTGGGTCAAGGGGTGCTGTCTGGGTGTTAGGGGCAGCATCAGGGCCAGGTTACTTGGGTGGGAGAGAGCGGAAACCGTGACCGTATACCGTTGAAACGTTAAAAGAAAATGTGCCTCCCGTCTTGGGAAGAAGTTATTAAAAATGTCAATTATTGTTTGTTTAACCCTGTTATCCCCTTTTTACAGAAAAATAAAACCGGTGTAGGACGGCAGCCCGCGGACGGTCTGCATTTTGCTAAGGGGGAATGTGTCGCCCTGGGCAAGCCAGGGGACACAGGTCACAACACCACCACACCCCACACTCCAGGTAGGCACATCTGCTAACCAGAAATCCTTGTTGCCTTCCTCCAGGAGTCTGTTGATGCACACCAGGGGGTGGGCCAGGCGGTTGGCTCCGCCCACCGAGGAGCTCACAACTCTGGAGGCGGGGGAAACCAGGCAGTCAGCTCAGGGACGAGCTTGAGTAAACAGTGAGATAGCCCCGGGCAGGGGAAGAGTGAAGTCCAGTGAAGGGCTAGAGTGGACAACCAAGAAGTGAAGGTGGAGGAGAGAAGAGGAGTAGAGGAGGAAGGCAGGAAGTGGTGACAGAGCAGAGAGTGTGCAACGCCTGAGGGCCCAGCTTTGTGTGGGGCCAGAGCAGCAGGGTCAGCGACGGCGGTGACTGTCCGGAGGGGGACCGTTTGGGGGTTCCTGGGGGGACCCCGTTGGCTGTGTGCCCGGTGGTCTGGAGCGGTGTTCCGGGGGACGGTCAGCACCGGGGCGGGGGCCTCTCGGACCCCGGCAAGGCTAGGAGTCGCCAAATTTGCCGGGTCCGTCAGTGAAGGGGACGTAGATCCCCCAGCAACCAAGTCCCGATTGACGGCAACAGCCCGACCATTACAGGGGAGACACCGCCACCGCCAGGGCACCAGTTTCCCCAGGGCCAGCACCTGCGGGCAAAGTGTGGAGCTCCTCCGGCCCAGATTGCAGTCGGGGAGCGGGTAACCGGAGGGAATCCACCGCTACCATCAGTCAACACAGGTGCAGGGAGGAGATACATCGCCGTCACCTACCGGGAGTGCGGGTGCAGCCGTCTGTGGGACCGTCCTGCCAGCCGTTTGGTTTGCCGTACAGACTGTGTCCAAGTCTCGGGCTGAGTGAGTACCACGGTGCCGCAGGGCACAGCGCTGCCCCCGCGTCCCTGCGCCCTCCAGGCCCTACACTTTACATCTCTTCACTGGGCCCCGGGATCACCAACCCCTACCCACGGAGGGGCAACACAACACCTGGCTGCTCCGCATCACCATCCCCGGGACCCCCACACTGAGCAGCGGTGGTGCAATCACCACAACCGTGGGTGGCGTCACGAACTATAACAATCCCCACACCCTTTCACTCACGGGCGAGGAGTGTCGCTCGAGAAACCCCGGGATCCGGCCTACGGCTCGAGCCACCAGGAGCAGCTGCCGGACCCGAGCAGAAGGGGTGAGCGCGGTGTGCTGACACCCTCCTCCCCGCCCGCGACACAAGCATACAGCCAAAGCTACCCAGGAGTTCATGAGTGCAAAAAAGTGGAACATTCTGCAATGGCCAAGTCAATCACCAGATCTTAACCCAATTGAGCATGCATTTCACTTGCTCAAATCCAGACTTAAGACGGAAAGACCCACAAACAAGCAAGACCTGAAGGCTGCGGCTGTAAAGGCCTGGCAAAGCATTAAGAAGGAGGAAACCCAGCGTTTGGTGATGTCCATGGGTTCCAGACTTAAGGCAGTGATTGCCTCCAAAGGATTCGCAACAAAATATTGAAAATAAAAATATTTTGTTTGGGTTTGATTTATTTGTCCAATTACTTTTGACCTCCTAAAATGTGGAGTGTTTGTAAAGAAATGTGTACAATTCCTACAATTTTTATCAGATATTTTTGTTCAAACCTTCAAATTAAACGTTACAATCTACACTTGAATTCTGTTGTAGAGATTTCATTTCAAATCCAATGTGGTGGCATGCAGAGTCCAACTCGCGAAAATTGTGTCACTGTCCAAATATTTCTGGACCTAACTGTAATTGTTCAAAATGTCTTGGCATGGTGAACCATTAAGATTTCCCTTCATTGGAACTAAGGGGCCCCCAAGCTTTTTACAACTGGCAGAATGCAGTCAAGCAGGTGACGTTCTCCTGGCATAAGTCAGCAGAGCGTTTGCGACCTTTATCCACAATATGCCTCAGCACTCTGACCCCTCTCTGTAACTGTATGTGATCGGCACTTTGTGGCTGAGTTTCTGTGGTACCTAAAAAGTTTCCAATTTTCAATAAAAACACTCAGATGTGTCTTTGTAGAATATTTAGGAATGACAAAACTTCATGAAATGACTTAGTGCGATGCTGATATCCGATTTACAGGACTATGCTCAAATTCTGTAGGAGCCATTCTATCACAAATGTTTGTACAAGCAGATTGTATAGGTAGGGGTTGGATTTTATACATCTATGGGACTGAATTTACTTATTAAGAAGTGCATTCCAACATTTTTGTAACACAAAAATGTTTTCATTGTTCACCCTCTGCTCTAGCTTTAAGACACTTCCACACATCATTATTTGATCATTAATTGTAAGCTAAAACCAGGTCAAAAATGATCAAAAATGTGCAATTGTTTACATTATAATTTGTTTTCTTTGGTTTGCTCCTGGCTTTGCTTTTCAAGCACTGATGGGAAAACATTCTCAAATACTGACATATAGACATGGCCTTAAAATATATGAAAGAGGCTGCAGGGAGAGTTTGAGTAAATTAGGCTAAGAATGTTGGAAGAAAGGTCCCAGCCTCAGACTGCAGGTGTAGTGATTACTGCAGAGACATTAGGGTATTTTTGCTACAAGCGCTTAATCTATAAGGGTTTCTTGAAATTGAAGGACCTTCTACATTGAGCAGCTGTAGCGGTATTGCCCCTACGAAACGGTTAGAGCACTGTGACTTTAATAGGAGAGCTCCCCTGTTTTCTGTGTGTTATGGACTCAGCCGGTGCTACCTCTCTGAACTGTGAACCTGGACTAACCTGGCCCCAAAATGTGCGGGAAAGAAAGAAAGAGCGGAAGAAGAGTTTAGGTGATAACAGGAGTAGTCGGGTCACCTGAGAAACTGAGAGAGAGAAGGGACACGATCTGTGTTCTGTCCGAGAGCGGCAGTTTCGGACGACGTACGGTGTTGGTTGCAAGAAAGAGTGTGAGATGGACCATGAGAGAGCCCTAATCACCGCCACGTGATTATCAGACCGAGACGGTCCTGAGGTCAGCGAATTCGAGAAAGAAGAAAAGTTCCCCCCTGACCTACAAGGAGATGTGTGCACCGATGAGCATCATAGCACCGATCTCCCAGGAGTGGACTTGTCCCCCCTCAAGTGGACTGTGAGTCTTTACTGGTGTGTGCACTTAATAGAACATAGCATAGGCCTTTGTAGCTAGCGCACAGTATCTGTGCAGCCTGAGTAGCGATGGCCAGCTAACTTGCAAGAGTAGGGCAGTTGCATTTAATTTGTATCTACCAAGTTTATTAAGTTTGTGGTGACCCTTGTAATAGCTGGAGCGACATACTGTTGGCGCGCTCCAGCTAGGGTTTGCAGTGTGTTAAAACTTTACGGTTACCAGAATAATTACTCCTGTTCATTTGCATAAATGCCTATTTTCTGCCTATTAATAAAACCTACCCTTGGTTCTGCAATCTCATCTTGTGTACCATAATCTTGTGAATCCTGCACGGTGGTGATTCCTAGGTCACTGCTACACAGCCAGCCAATATGGTACATTGCCATGTTGCAAAAATGGACAATTCATTGAGGTTTACTAGACTAGTAATGTCCATGAAATTTTAAGACATTTCATGTACATGCTATGAAGAATATCTGCAGTGTGAATTGACTAATACTGTAGATTTTAAATCCTCAGTGTGTTAAATGGATTGTCCAGGCTTGGAGTTCAAATCAACATGACTGCAGACCTGTGAATGCTTACAGGGCGCACAGTGCACACTCTCAGTATTCTCTGGTACCGTCTCCAGCAGCGGGCGATTATGTGACTCTAAGGGGTACTTTGCACATTGCGACATCGCTAATGCATGTCGTCGGGGTCAAATCGAAAGTGACGCACATCCAGCGCCAGTAACGACGTCGCAACGTGTAAAGCCTAGATGCACCGATAAACGATCGCAAAAGCGTCGTAAATCAGTGATTTGTTTAGTGTCGGTCATTTCCATAATTTCGCTGCAGCGACAAGTATGATGTTGTTTCTCGTTCCTGCGGCAGCACACATTGCTGTGTATGAAGTCGCAGGAGCAAGGAAATTCTCCTTACCTGCCTCCACCGGCTATGCGGAAGGAAGGAGGTGGGCGGGATGTTTACGTCCCGCTCATCTCCGCCCCTCCGCTTCTATTGGCCGCCTGCTGTGTGACGTCGCTGTGATGCCGCACGACCCGCCCCCTTAGGAAGGAGGCGGGTCGCCGGCCAGAGCGACGTCGCAGGGCAGGTATGTGCGTGTGAAGCTGCCTGGGGGTGAGGCAGCCACTTAGGAGAAGTTAGGAGTAAATACAACAGTTTTCAGGAGTTCTTTGGCAGGAGAGGAAAGGAGCAGATGTGTCTAAAGCCTGCTTTACACCTTACGATATCACATACGATATCGTATGCGATCGTACCCTCCCCCATCGTATGTGCAGCACGTTCAATTTGTTGACCGTGTCGCACAAACGATTATTTGCTGTCACACGTACTTACCCTTCCATGCGACCTTGATGTGGGCGGCGAACATCCACTTTCTGGAGTGGGAGGGACATTCGGCGTCACAGCGACGTCACGCGGCAGCCGGCCAATAGAAGTGGAGGGGCGGAGATGAACGGGACGTAAACATCCCGTCCACCTCCTTCCTTCCGCATTGCCGGCGGGAGCCGCGGGGCGCAGGTAAGATCTGTTCATCGTTCTCTGGGTGTCACACACTGCGATGTGTGGTACCTCGGGAACATTGAACAACCCGACGTGCAATTTTAAGGAAATGAACGACGTGTATGCGATGAACGGTTTTACGTTCAATCGCAATCGCACGTAGCTGTCACACGCTACAACAACACTAACGATGCCGGATGTGCGTCACTTACGACGTGACTCCGCCGACACATCATTAGATTTGTTGTAGTGTGTAAAGCCCGCTTTACCGGTGCTTCGGTGGGATAGAGGATTTGTTCTTGCGGTTGCCGAGGTGTGAGCTTAAACGCTCCCTTGGAACTGGCGCCACGCAGGGTGCAGGACCCTAGAAAAGATCACACTTCAAGTTGGTTTTCCAGAATCTGCCGGGATGGGGAGGTTTCAAGCTTCCCTGGCCACACAGAGCTCGAAAGCACAATGCAAGATAGGGTCTGAGGCCTTGGATAGCACCAGGCCCCATTGCGGAGCCGCAGTACCTTCAAATAGGGACAAGAGTACTACTCGAGATGAACTGGGGTCCTCAAGTAGCTTTAATTCACGGGGATCCAACACACACGGCGCTAGGAGGAAGAAACTCACCGAGCACCGAACCGGACTGACCTTTGAAGGGATTCGGGTTCGACGGAGCATATCACAGCGGATGACCAGTACTATCCGGGTGAGTGCAACAGCATAAAGAGTCAGTAAAGACACCTGGAACTGCAGCATCTGACTCGGAGTCTTATTACCGTTGCCACCGTTCCGCGCCTCGGCGCCAAAGGCCATCACCATCACTACTCCCTCATCATCCTTCCCGGGGCCCACTCTGCCTTTGGGGAGCGATACCATCTTTGGCTGCTATTACCATCCGCCTCGGAGGACAGCGACAGCAGTGGCGCCTAATATCTGGCCACGTACCAGAGGTGGCGTCACGACAATCGTCCTACTACAATCCCCATCATCCTCCCTCCTTATTGGTGTACACCTCGGGGCACGAAGCCGGGCAGGCCACCGCGACATCCCAGACCACCACACTGGTCCGGTGACGAGTAAAGCAGGTATGAGACCTGTGCCTGACTACCCCCTGCTGCATTTAACATAAAGCAATCTTCCACCCTGGGACTGAAAAGTGCCTGACATTACATTTTTCATATAAAGACATCCTACTTGGTGCCTTATATTTGTCACCCGCTACCTCCGCAGCTCAGATAGACATTCTGTTCCTCCTGCATCCAAAATGGCCGATGCCGTGGCAATAAGTAGTCCAGTAGTAATCTATGCCACACCTACCATGCCTCTATTACGAGACACATAGGAAAGGCTGGAGAGACATGATTTAGACTTATCACTGTACCACTTTCTCACACTGGGGTGGCATTTTGTGATTCCAGAGGAACGTAACGTTGATCTGAGCAAAGAAGGCAGCTGGTGGCAAATCTACGGCACCAAGTAGGATGTATTACATGAGAAATGTATAGTCACTTTTCAGTCCTGGTGGAGGGTTGCTTTTACATGCAACATTTTCGAAACAATAATACAGTTATGGATCTGCAATGTTGGAGATCCGCAAAGGTAATGCAATGTGGCAATGCACCCATATGGCACTATTAAAGGGTTATTTCCAAGATCCTACCCTAATATGTAGAAAGTGTAATAATAATAATAATAATATTAGCAAATACCTCCAGTGAGAAATGTAATGTAGTTCTCCTGATATAGCCATGTCCCTTACCTCATGTGCAGGGCATTTTAGAACCTTAGGTATCCAGGGTTACGATCACACAAATAGTCACAGTTAGTTGGGTTGGCTATGGTTGGGTATGTGAATCACAACTCCATTCATTGTCTTTGGGACTGGCACAGGTGGCCGAGCCATGTACTTGACTATCTTGTGCAATCCCACAGTGAATGAATTGTGCAGTGGTGTACATGTTCCACCACAATGGCCAGGACACTATAAAATCCATTCTGAGGATTGGTGTGTATCAATGGTAGAGACCAACCATCACCCATCCTTGTTCTTACAGCAATGCCCCTTTCAGTACAGTCTTCTATTCATACAGGTTCATCAAATGTAACTGGTGCACAAACATTTCGAATTCCAACATTTCAGGTATTCTGCGTCTTCCTCTTAAAGGGGAAACGCTCTTCGTTACATTATATCTGTGGATGGGTCATGCAGGCTGTTTGGAGATACTATTAGCAGAGACATAACCTTACATTTACAGGAATGAGGGAGCCATGCTTTTTTGTTCTACGCTATTGGTGCACTGTATATGTAGCATTAATAGGACTGTATAATATTTAACCCTCTCTAGATCTCTGGCTTTAGAGAATCTTTTTATTCCTAAATCTGGAACATATTACTTTGAGCACTTGGCGGCTTACAGACTGCTATGTAATAAGCTGGATGTCCTCAGGACTCTGCAAGCTACAATTAAAACATTATTCTGCTTTAATAAATACATTGTTTGTCTTTAATGACGTCTATAACCCTTACAATCCCTCGTAATGTTCCTAAATCACCGGCATTTACATTAGTCTGGACTAGATACTCTGTATTTCACCAGCCTAATTGGACCAGCATGTTTCCAACATGTATCCTGCGCTTTACTCTCAGATCTCGCATATGTAAAAGAAAGCAAATATTTTCCAGTCAGTGGATCCTGGATAGATGGATGCCAAATTTATTTCACAAGCCAGTCCTGCCTCCACTGGCATCTAACCATTTCCAGATGTGCAGAGGAAAACAGCACAGCACGAAAACACCAGTGCAGGGCTGAAGAAGAAAAGTGGGGAGAACCGGGCGTAAGGCAAGACACCCTAATCTTAGCACCTCACATAGGGGGCTTCACATATGGGATCAAGAGAACAGGCAGAAAAAAACATCCACTAATAGGTCCTTAAAGGGGATGTACTATTTGGATAGCCCAAGTACAGATTGTGCATCCCCTGATCTCAGTTGATGGCAGGGATCCTATTACTGTGGTTAGCTATCGTACAATTGTGCCCATTAAAATACATTACTCAAGTATTCATTGCTAGTGGACATCAGGAAGGGGGGGATGTGGACTTATGCACAGTAAAATAAAAAGAAAGTTTTGTAAAATAGAAAAACAGTGGAAAAAAATGTTTTAAGATTTACCCATCAAACATCTGACACATTTTTAACTGCTTAGGAATATTGTGACTTTGCCTTTTAAAAAAAGGGGGGGGGGGTTGTTGCCAAAGCTGGGACATCATTTTTAGGAAAATCTAATGACACAATTTATTAAACATCAGCATATAATGGGGCATTTTTGTGCCCATATTACAAGCATAAATCTGTGCTCGACTGTTGATTTAAAGACCCAACCTGACAGCGCCACTGCTATTAAACCCGCTTTCGCACCGGGCACCAGTCCCACCGGGCCTAGGGTTTGGGACCATATTATATCCAGTATATTATTATATACATTTCCATGGGTGGGATGTTGTAAAGAACATGACAAATACAGATTTCTCTATTTCCAAATTCAGCAGCTCTCTTTCTACCTGCAGTCCTATGTAAAATAACACATTACAAACATTACAAGTGGTGGCAAATCACTTAATTTAACACCGTCTACTATAACACATTTGTGTAACTTTGACGTAAAGAGTTAAATGGCAAACACAGCCCTGCTACATGCGTAATAAGAGCTAAAGACGCCGCCAGCCCTGCTACCTCTGTATGGTGCCATGGACCTTAGCGCCCCATTCTGTCAGGGCACACACTGTACACCTCCCTGACCTGAGGAATGGGGTGCACAGCTGTGGGGAACAGTTCTTACCTTTCATGTTGGCAGAAGGGGGTAGAGCTGGGACTCTTGAGGTGATGTTAATGAGGTGTTAGCTGAAGCCTGGTGGACTCCTGGTTGTTATATGTCCATATTGCACAGGGCTAGCTGCAGATGATGAGTGAGGGGCTCTGCCCTCAGCTTCCCCAGACTCACTCAGAAAGATGCTGCTAAAGTCTCAGGCTGAACTTGTTGCTGAGCCTCCTCCTACTCTGTCATCACAGCTCAGGCTACTGAGGCCACTCACAGGCGTGCGACATACAAGCAACTTGTCGCCTAAAGACACACAAACTCCCACTATAAAAGTCAAACACTTGGGAATCCGAAAAACCTAAACTTCTTCTGCGACCATGTGCATTTGGACATAAGTGTCCCAGGGTCTGCCACTCCCCATCTCCTCCCCTTAGAGGTTTTTGGGTGTCACAACGGGAGGCTGAGGAGATGTGTCCTACAGTGATGTGAGGAGGGAGCATGTAACATACCAGACCTCTCGTGTCTCCTCCATCTAAGAGGAAGTCGGGGGTGATGAAGGACCAGGATTATGTTACTGTACTGGGGATCTAAGGGGAAACCTTTCTCCTTGTGGAGAGTGACATGCCAGTATAAGGAGACTTAAATGCCTGTAATGCTCCTCAGGGAAATTAAATATGCATATTGTCTCTTCAGAGAGGAAGAAGACTGAGGATATATGGCCGTCTGGAATACATTAGTGCCCAAATGGATAACATAGACATAAACGGAGCTAAATTACACCTAACAGTCAATGACGTAGAATATCAGGGCCAAGAATAGATACTATGAAAGAATGGAAAGAATTTGTCAAAAGATATGTATGATATATCTGGAAGATTAAAATGTGAACTATATTACCTCTTAAGTTGTTTTTAGAAAAGCTGGGTGACCACAATATGGTTCCCATTACAGTTCCTTCCAGATTTCCTAGGCTCATGAATAGGAAATCCGTCTAGTTAGGCTACTTTCACACATCAGTTTTTTGCCATCAGGTACAATCCGGAAAAAAAAGGATAAAACGGATCCGGTATCGCATCCGGTTTATCCCCATAGACTTGCATTGTAACCGGATTGTACCTGATGGCTTTGCGGTGCATCCGGTTTTTTCCAGATGCGGCAAAATAATTAAATCCGGCGGCCGGATAGAACGTATCATGTAACGTTTTTTTGCCCCTTAAAAAAAACGCATTCTGCCGGATCCGGTACAATGCGGCATTGTATAGAATGGTTGTCTATGCATGCCGGATCCGGCGCAATGCGGTTTAAACCGGATGCGGTGACCGCATCCGGTTTGGTAAACAGAGCATGCGCAAATTTTTTTTTTTCATCATCATAAAACTTATAAAAGGATCCAGCACATTCTACACACCTCCTGCCGTTGGTTCCTGACTTCAACTTCTGCTGTCCTCCAGTCCAGTGCTCCAGGGAAGAGGTATGTCCACAGTACTGTCCACAGATAACTGTTGTGAGCTGCGTACATGTACTTAGACATTTTTTTTTCTTTTTTTACAGGTGCAGTGTTGCGGTATAGTTTTGGACAGCCAGTTGCTGGGTACGGTTCGCTTCAGTTCCAGTGCGAATTTATTTGGAGGATAGTGTTCCTGAGGTAATGTCCACAGTACTGTCCACAGATCACTGCTGTGAGCTGCGTACATGTACTTAGACATTTTTTTTTCTTTTTTTACAGGTGCAGTGTTGCGGTATAGTTTGGGCCAGCAAGTTGGTGTGCGAGGCCTGTAATAAAAAAAATATGTCGTCTTCTGGTAGCCCGCCCTCCGGTTCACAAACTGAGGTATATTTTTTTTTTTTGTTTTTTTTTTTAAAAAAAAATAAAATTTTTTTAAATAAACGACATTTACACAGGTGGCCGAAACATCACAGGAGATGCTGCCAGAAGAGGACGGAAGGGGTGGAGAAATACACGGAGCGGGCGGTCATAGTGTAAGTTTCATACAGGAATTGTTTACCACAGCACACCAAACACATAAGTAAATAATGTTTTTTTTTTTTTCTTCACTAAAGGCTTCAACTTCTAGGGCTCACGATAGAGCTCCCCCAAGACCGTCCCAGGGTCGTCGTCGAGGTGGCGGTGGTCATAGTGTAAGATTTTTTTTTTTTTTTTTTTTTTTTTCATGTCAGTGTGAATTTATGTCTATTTTTTTTTTTTAATTTCTTTTTTCTTTCTTTGAACAGGCATCACAGCGTGCTCCCGATTCTGACGGTGAGGAGGCCGGATTTATCAACATCGACCTCCTCATCGATGAAGTTAGAGAGAGGGAGCCGCTGTGGAACATGGCTGACCGCCGCCACGCTGATTCGATCGTAACCCGTCGACTCTGGGACGAGGTATGCCACGCAGCGGTAGAAGGTTGGGGGGAGCTCAATTCTCGTGGCCAGAAGAAACAGCGTAAGTATTTTCAGTTCAGTAGGTTATGCTGCAGGATGTAATGTGTTGTATACTAACCACTTTGTGCTTTCCACTTTCAGGTGACAAACTTCAGAAGCGGTGGCGGTCTATCAGGGATCGCTTCAAAAAGGAGTTGAATCAAGAGATGCAGGCCCCGAGTGGATCCGGAGGACGCAGATCGAAGTACCGTTACTTTAGAGCGTTGTCGTTCCTCCGGACAACTATGGTGTGCAGAAGGTAAATATTCCCCACAATATGTACAAAGTATAATATTTTATGTCTGATTTTTTTTGCCTTTTTTTTTTATTCAGTGGCACTGTATAGCAATTAAATTAATTATTATTTTGTTTTTCCTCTTTTTACCAGCACCGTCTGCAGCACTCAGGAGCCTGCATCGAACCCGACAGGAGCGATCCCTGAACAGTCCGCCACTGGGGAACACAGGCACAGACCCCACCCATCTGAACCTTCCCTTCCATCGACATCTGTCCCATCCACCTGCGCTGGAGCTTCCCGTGAGACTTCATTACCTGAAGCTGCTGGTGATGAGATAGCTTTTCCCCTACCCCACCCCTCTGACACTGCTGCCCTCAGTAGAACACCTTTGGGTTCTGGGCGTCAGCGTCATAGGGGTCAGGAAAAGAGCTATGCGCCCGAGTTCTTGCATCTAAATGCAGCCTTCCAGAACGCCATTCAATTATTAGCCGAACAAAATCGTTCATCTTTTAGCTTCATAAATGCCAATATGGAAAAAAATACACACGAATTGTGCACGCGTCTGGACAGGCTGCATTTAGATGCAAGTAAATCACCCAACCATTGTTTTTTTCAAGCCGTACTAGAGCGCATGGAAAAGCTATCTCCTGACCAGCAGATGCATGTAATGCAAGCCACACGGCAGGCTCTGGCGCAGGTTTCCTCCCAACCACCTCCACCCACCCCTCCTCCAGCACCTGCCCCCCCTCCAGCCATTGTCCCTACTCCCCCTGCTGCCCAGTACCAGCCTGCTGCCCAGTACCAGCCTGCTGCCCAGTACCAGCCTGCTGACCAGTACCAGTGTGCAGCCCCACAGGTGTTGTGTCGGTGCATTACCTTCAGGGACTCCACGTAGCTGGATCTGGTCACAGGTAGGGAATCTTCTGTTTTTGATCGTGACGCCACTCTCAGTATTGCGGCCAGTAGGGACCGCCACTGCAGGTTGAGGGTCGCCTGGGGCTGATGGTGTGTGCAGTTAGATGTAGGAGCCTCCTGAGAGTGAGGCAAGCCCCAGGGCCCTGTGTAGGTTTGTAGTACCACAAGTCGCAGAATGACCACACAGGCAGGATGTCTTTCAGGGTTTTTACTCACTTCAGGTGGCAGGGTGAGTAACCCGGGCGTAGCTGAGATGAACCAGGTAGGAACCAGGTATCCTTCAGGCTGACTTTATGAGGGTGACTACTGACTCGCCTTCCTTAGCCCTTGGTGGTTTGGGGTGACCCCGACTTTGAGTCCCTATGGGGGTCACCCAGGGAAGATGCTGCAGCCTCTCTCCCCTTGTTGTTTGCCGTGTGCTTGTTCCCCGGACCAGGCCACTCCAGCCTCTTGCCTCCTATGACCTATGGGCCCTCACTGCGGTTACGTGGCTGCGGCTTTTGTAGTGTTGTGGTGTGGGCTTTAAGAGCCCCACACCGGCAGGTTTAGCAGGGAAAGGTGAATCTATCCTCGCTTCGGGATCTGCCGCCCGGTTGGGCCTGGTGCTCTCTAGCAGTCTCCTTACTTCCCACTCCGTTGCACTCTCTAGCTGAAGCTGGCTTTCAGGCAGCACTCCTAGTTGACCGTTCTCCCCCGTCTGTAGCCACTGCGCGGGCGCTGTTAGACAGCAACAGCCCCACAGGTCTGCTCCTCACTGAGCCCTATGGAGTTCTGCTCTAACTGACTCACTGCCCCTCCTCTCCTGTTCTTGCCTACGCCACCTAGCAACCAGATTCTCTTACCACACCCCTTGAGAGGAGATGGAGGCTCTACCCCCTCCACTATTCCAGTGAAGGTGAAGGCTTGCCCCCTCCTGGGATCCCCAGGGGTCCTCTCATGGGTACATGTGTGAGACCTGATCACTATGCACCTGTGTTCCACACCCCAGTCAGCCTTCTGGATTACCTGTATTGTACTGTCCCCAGCATGGGTGCAGTACTCAGTGGTGCCTGACCAGGTCAGGGGCGCCACATTCCCCCTTAGTTATCACCAGCACGTCCTCGGGCTGCAAGACAACATTTTAAAATGCATAAAACATTAAAACATTTTAAGATCACCAGTTATCGTACATCACCACCCTCCACCCACAAGTCCGTTAACCCACCCAAAACCCTCTCAGGAGGCAGGTCACCGGTCCTGTTGGTAACCAGGTCTGGGCCATCCGTTTCCCCAGACCTTTCCTCCAATCTTCCTCTCCCGTTGGCCGCGGCTTCAGCCACTTCTGGCAGGATGTAAAGGCGGCTTTCATGGGCTGGTGGTTTCAGGGTATACCTGGCCTGGTGGATCCGCGCCTTCAGCCTCTTCTGGCAGGATGCAGAGGCGGCCTCCACAGTTGGTGCTGGCCAGGTACCCTCTTTGTGGTGGTGAGCCAAGGCCCCATAAACAGGCGTGCTCTCTGGTCGCAGGTGAGCCAAGGCCCTTTTCTACGGACGGGCCCCCCTGGTCGCAGACGAGCCAAGCCCCTAAACAGGCTGGCCCTGGTGGTGGTGCCACTGGTGTAACTATTTACACTGCGAGAGTTTGTGGCTATAGCAAGTTCATAGCCTTAGAGTTTATTTCTCACAATAGTTTTTGTGGGCGCATTTCTTAAACGTTGCAAACAAAACTTGTCAAAACTTCAACTGGTAACTTGCTGTATTTCTTTACTTCTCTCTACTCTACTCCTCAGTTTCGCCAGGGCGTGGGCATGTAGGGCACCGGCACCCGTGACTTTCTTGCTCTCCGTCGTCGTCCGTGGTTGTTTCATCTGTAGGTTCTTTATCTTTCCTTTCTTGGTCTTCGTCTGTTTCTACATCTGGTTCCTTATCTCTGTCTTTTCTTTCTTGTCTTTCTTGTCTGGGACATGGTGCTACGTCCAAGGCATAGTAGCCCCTTTCTCCTTGATGCAAGGTGAACTGTACTAAGTCCCCAATTTTCAAATTTCTGCCTGAATGTCCTCTGGGCAGGTGGGCTTGAACATCTCTCCGATTTACAAATATGCCCTCTTTTATTCCTTTTACTACAATAAAGCCGTATCCGCTTTTCAAGTTGAAGTCCTCTACTATTCCTCTGTAAAGGGGTCCTCTAGCCTGGGCTTGGGACCTTCTTAGGCTATGTGCGCACTAGACCGTTTTTCCCGCGGATTTACCCGCAGATTTGCCCCGGAAATTTCTTGAGAAATGCCTGCAATCTTTGTGCAGACATTTCCCATGAAATTCAATGAGAAAAAAAAATAGCTGTGCGCACTGTGCGGATTTTTCTCAAGAAAATTTCTTGAGAAAATTTTCTCGAGAAACTTTCTTGAGAAAATGTGCATGTCCATTAATTTCCGCAGGTACCTGCGGTATTCCGGGGGTATTCCGCAGGTAGCAATGATGTGCGGTATACCACCGGAATAGCCGCGATTTACCTGCGGTAATGGCCATCGCTGCCTGCGGTTTTGCAGGAAGCGATGTCATTATGCCAGGAAGAGGAGCAGAGGAAACACACGTCACACTCCCTGGACGCCGCACAGAAGCGCTTCCGTGCGACCTCCAGGTGTCTGTGCAGTCTGTGTCCTGCTCCGGCCTCGCGGCTGCCAGCACTGCAGGGTGTCCGTGTCTGCCCGCAGTGTCAGCAGCCTGTCACGCGGCAGCGCAGGCAGACACTGACATCCTGCAGTGCTGGGAGCCGCGGGGATGACGATCGCTGCTGTCAGGAGGTGAGATCATTACCTGCTGTGACGATCTCCTGCCTCCTGACGTCACCGCGGTCACTGCTGTCTAGGGCCGACTCGCAAGCGGCCCGAGACTGTCACTAGCGGTGACGTCACGGGCTCTCGCGATAAGTCAGTGACAGCGCTGACGTCAGCAGTACAGGAGATGATCACAGAAGGTAATGATCTCATCTATGCTCCTGATGGCAGCGCTCGTCATCCCCTGCAGTGACCTGAGCTGACCTATTGATGTTAGCTCAGGTCACTGCATTGCTCTCCCAGCCAATGGGGAACATTCTGTTTTTCATTGACTGGGACAGCGACTATGGTATGGATCGCCGTGCCCCCCCCCCTTATTGGATTACGCCGGACCTGGAATTGATTGTGCTCTTTTCAATAAATTGGTTAAAGAGGGAATGTTTTGGGGAGTGTTTTTTCAAATAAAACTTTTTTTGTTGTCTATTTTTTAATTATTACTGACTGGGTTGGTGATGTCGGGTATCTGATAGACGCCTGACCTCACCAACCCCAGGGCTTGATGCCAGGTGACATTACACATCTGGCATCAACCCCATATATTACCCCGTTTGCCAACGCACCAGGGCGCGGGATGAGCTGGGGCAAAGCGCCAGGATTGGCGCGTCTAATGGATGCGCCACTTCTGGGGCGGCTGCGGCCTGCTATTTTTAGGCTGGGGAGTGTCCAATAACAGTGGACCTCCCTAGTCTGAGAATATCAGACCCCAGCTGTCCGCTTTACCTTGGCTGGTAATCCAATATGGGGGGGACCCCACGTTTTTTGTTTTAAATTATTTATATAATTTAAAATAACAGCGTGGGGTGCCCACTGTTTTGGATTATCAGCCAAGGTGAAGCTGCCAGCGGTGGTCTGCAGGCTGCAGCCGTCTGCTTTACCCTAGCTGGCTACAAAAAATGGGGGGACCTCACGTCATTTTTTTTTAATTATTTATTTATTTTATGGCTAAATACAAGGCTAAGCACCCTTTAGGCTACTTTCACACATCCGGCTTGAGCTCTGCGGCTCAATCCGGCTGTGCAAGCTATGCAACGGATGCGGTGAAAACACCGCATCCTTTGCATAGGTTTTTCCTTTGCGGCCAGTCCGTTTTTTGCCGCTTGCGGCATGCTACTGAGCATGCGCAGTGGCAAAAACCGCATGCGGCGGCCGGATGCGGTTATTGCCGCATCGCGCCGCATCCGGCCGCCATAGGCATGTATTGAAAAATGTGCCGCATCGGCCGAATGCGGCGCGATGCGGTTTTTTTTTGCCGCACGAAAAAACGTGCCAGGCAACGTTCCATCCGGCCGCCGCATCGGCTACATCTGCCGCATGCGGCAAAAAACGGACGGAACGCAAGGCCATGCGGCACAATGCGGCACTAATTAAAGTCTATGCAGGAAAATCGCAACCGGCAGCAAAAAAAAACGGTTGCGATTTTCATGCAAAGTGCCGGATTGTGCCGCATAGCAAAAACCGGAGGTGTGAAAGTAGCCTAAGTGCCACATGAAAGTCACTAAAGGGTGCCAGCTTAGAAAATGCAGGGAGGTGGAACATTATATAGGTTTTTCTCATCTATCTATCCATCTATCCATCTATCTATCTATCTATCTATCTATCTATCTATCTATCATCCCTCTATCTATCTATCTATCCCTCTATCTATCTATCTATCTATCCATCTATCCCTCTATCTATCTATTCATCTATCTATCCCTCTATCTATCCCTCTATCTATCTATCTATCGATCTATCTATCCCTCTATCTATCTATCTATCTATCTATCTATCCCTCTATCTATCCCTCTATCTATCTATCTATCGATCTATCTATCTATCTATCCCTCTATCTATCTATCCATCTATCCCTCTATCTATCTATCTATCTATCTATCTATCTATCTATCTATCTATCTATCTATCTATCTATCTATCCCTCTATCTATCTATTCATCTATCTATCTATCCCTCTATCTATCTATCTATTCATCTATCTATCCCTCTATCTATCTATCTATTCATCTATCCATCTTTCCCTCTATCCATTATCTGTCTATCGATTATCTTTATTATTTATTGCAGGGACAAACCTGCGGTAAATCCGCGGTAAATCCGCGGCAAATTCGCGGCAAATTCGCGGCAAATCCGCGGCAAATCCGCGGCAAAAACGCATGCGGATTTGGTGCGGATTTTTTCCGCAGGTCCGGAAATCTTTCACTGGCAGAAGTTTCTCAAGAAATTTTCTTGAGAAACTTCACATTTCTAGTGCGCACATAGCCTTAGGCACCTTTTCTCCTCCAGGTCTCTGGCTGTGACTTCTCTCTGCTCTGGAGACTGTGGTGTTGGAGGATACTTTGTTCTGCTACACCTTGTCTTGCGGGCTGGATTCATGCCTGTGGGCTTCCAGGTGAGGTCTTTGGGCTGATCTTCGTCTGCTGACGGTGTCAGGTCTTCCTCATCCCAACGTGAATAGGGTAACATCTCCGGCTCTGAGTATAGGTCCACTGCTGGTGGCTCCGGAGTCAGCTCCTCAGCTTCCTGGCCTCCTCTCCCCCTTAGTTCTTCGCTGCACTCTGGTTGTGGCAGTGCTGGGGATGGGCTTTCTTCAGCTGGTCTGGGCGGTGGACTCTCTGGCGCGGCTGCAGGGGTTGCCTGAATCTCCTTGGGGGTATGCGGAGGGAGCAGATACCGATCCACCATCTCCTGTGGGAACTGGGCCTCTAGGTCAGCCTTCAGCTTCCAGTATTCAGGGTCCTCTCCTATCAGGGCCTTCCTAGCAGGGACCTCTTTGGATTGGGGAGCGGTGTCTGCTCTGGCCTTGCAGGCCGGGGAAAATAGTGATGCAATCTCTTGGCGGGCCGCGCCCTGTATGGCGGCGGCCTGGTCTTGGCGGGCCGCGCCTGGCATGGCGGCGGCCCGGTCTTGGCGGGCCGCGCCCGGCATGGCGGCGGCCTGGATCAGTGTCGCTGTTGCAGGGGGCTCTGTGCAGGCTGGGCTGGACGTCGCTGCAGCGATCGGAGCTTGGCGGGCCGCACCCGGCGGGGCTGCGGCCTGGTTCAGCATCTCACTTGCGGCGCGGACGAGCGTCGCTGCTGCGGTGGGGTCTTGGCGGACTGGGCTCAGCAGGGTGGCAGCCTGGGTCAGTGTCACACCTGCGGCACGGATCAGTATCGCAGTGGTAGTCGGACCTTTGCGGGCCAGGCGGGGCATGGCTGCGGCGGCCTGGATTTGGCGGGCCGCATCTAGCGTGGCTGCGGCCTGGTTCGGTGGCGCCGCGCCGGGCGCCTCTTCCGGGACCGCGGGCGTGGCAGCAGGGGTCGGGGCACTTGCGCTAGCCGGGGCATCACTCGACTCACCCATCTGTGGCAGCATCGGGGTCTGCGTCGTCGCCGCTCGGTCTGTCATGCGTCGCGCGGCTCCCTCCTCGTAGGTCCGCACCGCCGCAGCCATCTCCAGGAGCTCCGTGCGTTCTTCCCTAAGCTGTCGCACAATCCCGGCCTCCAGCCGGTCGCAGAAGATGGCAAGCTCCCGGCACCACCAGGCAGCAGTGCCTGGTTCTGGGTATCCGCGTCTGGACTCCATTTTCTCTAGCAAGCTGCTGGCTTCTCTTCTGCTCCGCCGTCTCTGGACGCTTCCGCTTTCTTCATCAGCGAGGTCAGGACTCTGCAGAGGATCTCTGGGTAGCCACACCTCTTCGTGGGCGGTAACTTCTTCCAGCGCGGGCTGCTGTTGTTTTTCAGCGCGCTTTTCATGGTGGCAATATGGCGGCGCTTCCAATTTTTCAAGCGGACCGCCTAGGCACATGGTCACCTGTCTGAACAGGTCTAGTCCTTATCCTGTTCGTGACGCCAGATGTGCAGCCCCACAGGTGTTGTGTCGGTGCATTACCTTCAGGGACTCCACGTAGCTGGATCTGGTCACAGGTAGGGAATCTTCTGTTTTTGATCGTGACGCCACTCTCAGTATTGCGGCCAGTAGGGACCGCCACTGCAGGTTGAGGGTCGCCTGGGGCTGATGGTGTGTGCAGTTAGATGTAGGAGCCTCCTGAGAGTGAGGCAAGCCCCAGGGCCCTGTGTAGGTTTGTAGTACCACAAGTCGCAGAATGACCACACAGGCAGGATGTCTTTCAGGGTTTTTACTCACTTCAGGTGGCAGGGTGAGTAACCCGGGCGTAGCTGAGATGAACCAGGTAGGAACCAGGTATCCTTCAGGCTGACTTTATGAGGGTGACTACTGACTCGCCTTCCTTAGCCCTTGGTTGTTTGGGGTGACCCCGACTTTGAGTCCCTATGGGGGTCACCCAGGGAAGATGCTGCAGCCTCTCTCCCCTTGTTGTTTGCCGTGTGCTTGTTCCCCGGACCAGGCCACTCCAGCCTCTTGCCTCCTATGACCTATGGGCCCTCACTGCGGTTACGTGGCTGCGGCTTTTGTAGTGTTGTGGTGTGGGCTTTAAGAGCCCCACACCGGCAGGTTTAGCAGGGAAAGGTGAATCTATCCTCGCTTCGGGATCTGCCGCCCGGTTGGGCCTGGTGCTCTCTAGCAGTCTCCTTACTTCCCACTCCGTTGCACTCTCTAGCTGAAGCTGGCTTTCAGGCAGCACTCCTAGTTGACCGTTCTCCCCCGTCTGTAGCCACTGCGCCCCACAGGTCTGCTCCTCACTGAGCCCTATGGAGTTCTGCTCTAACTGACTCACTGCCCCTCCTCTCCTGTTCTTGCCTACGCCACCTAGCAACCAGATTCTCTTACCACACCCCTTGAGAGGAGATGGAGGCTCTACCCCCTCCACTATTCCAGT
This sequence comes from Anomaloglossus baeobatrachus, assembly GCF_048569485.1. Lineage (NCBI taxonomy): Eukaryota > Metazoa > Chordata > Amphibia > Anura > Aromobatidae > Anomaloglossus > Anomaloglossus baeobatrachus. Next base: position 167,016,002 of record NC_134358.1, read on the forward strand.
GAAGGTGAAGGCTTGCCCCCTCCTGGGATCCCCAGGGGTCCTCTCATGGGTACATGTGTGAGACCTGATCACTATGCGCCTGTGTTCCACACCCCAGTCAGCCTTCTGGATTACCTGTATTGTACTGTCCCCAGCATGGGTGCAGTACTCAGTGGTGCCTGACCAGGTCAGGGGCGCCACACCAGCCTGCAGCCCAGTACCAGCCTGCGGCCCAGTACCAGCTCCCAACCACATCTGCCCCTACACTTCCTACCCACTACCACATCTCGCCTTCCACACCCATCATGACCCCAACTCAAGCCACTAATTCACCCGCCACCTCTTCTGTCTCACAATCCCTCCACTCCACCCCTCAATCCTTACCAAATCCCATCCCATCTCCTGGTTTCCCTCTTGGTTTCTCCACCACACCTTCACCTTCTGTTACTTCCCCACCACCACCACCAACACCACTTTCCACCCTCAATACTCCAACTGTGCGTGTGTTCCCACCTGTCAGCCCCTCCAGTACTATCTCCACCCCAAGCCCAAGATATACAAATTTATAATTTATGTATGTAATAAAAATAAAAGTTTTTTGTTGAAAAGTATTTATTTGTTCTTGTTTTTTTTGGGGGGGAATATTATTTTGCAAGTTAAGTTAATAATAAGGTAATACAAAAACATAACATGTTGTAATTTGACGGTGTAAAAATTACAAATTTTTAAAGCGAGTGAAAGATTAAAATTAACAAGGTTAACAAGATATTTTTTAATTTATTTTTAACTATGTTTATTTGTTATAAAACTAAACAAAAATCTTATACCATTTGATCTTGCCAATCTACTCTACCTTCTGGGGACACAAAATAGTCAGCATATTTGTCACGGATTGTTGAACAGGCAACACTACTCCTAAATCCAGGACTGGTGTAGTCAGTCAAAGAGGTGGATTCCAAACTCTGGTCATCCAAGGACAAAGGTTCCTTTGTTAAAACAAAATTGTGCAGTACCACACATGCTTTCACTATTTCATCAACAGTTTCAATGTTTAAATTAATGGCTGTTAACAACACTCGCCATTTGCTGGTTAGTATCCCAAAGGAGCATTCCACCATTCTTCTGGCTCTGGATAATCTGTAATTATATATTTTTTGTGTTTGCGTCAATCCACGGCTTGCATATGGCTTCAATAGATGTTGGGAGAGTTGAAAGGCTTCGTCGGCCACAAAAACAAAGGGCATTGGGGGCTCACATGTGCCAGGAAGAGGTCTTGCAGGAGGGAAATCAAAAGTATTCCCATAGATTCGCCGCCCCATTGGGGACATTTTAAAGACCTGCGAGTCATTGGATCTCCCATATGCGCCAATGTCCACTGAGATAAATTTGTAGTCCGCATCCGTTATTGCCATTAGGACAATTGAGAAATACTTTTTATAATTGTAGTATTCTGACCCCGAAGCAGCAGGTTTCACAATTCTTATATGTTTGCCGTCCACTGAGCCAAGGCAATTTGGAAACTGACAAATGTTATAGTATTGTTCAGCAATTGCAAGCCATCTGTCCCTGGTGGGCTGGGGGATGAAATCCTCATGGAGGCAATCCCACAAGGCTTGGCAAGTGTCTCTAATGATTCCCGAGATGGTGGAAATTCCTAGTCGAAACTGGTAGTGGAGGGACGAAAGCGACTCTCCAGTTGCAAGGAATCTGTAAAGGAAAGACAATAATTATAAAAAAATAATAGCAAACACATTACAGTTAAAAGTCAATTTACAGGAGGATACAATTAAAAAAAAAAAAACTTACCTAAGCGTAACCAGCAAACGCTCCTCGGGTGTTATAGAGTAACGGCAGAAGGTGTCCGTTTTACGTATGTTGTCCGCAACAAGGCCAAGGAGGACGTCAAAATTATTCACTGCCATCCGGACATAGCTTGTGAATTTTTCATGGTTTCCACGGAGCTCCAGGTATAGGGTTGAAAACACCCCACGTGTCAGTCTCTGGGCAGTCAGGGGATGGATCCAAAAGCGTCGATGTCGCTGACGCCTCAGTCGCTGTCGCTCCTTTTCTCTGACGATGATAGCCAAGCGATTTGCCTCAAATATAAAATCTACAGTGATCTTTGTGTAATTTGCAAGAATAGCATCCATGGTTTCTGATTGTCTCTGTCTTCATTCTGTAATATATGCTTCAAAATACTGTATATATACTATATTTTCCCAATAGCCAATCAGAATACGGAACTCGTTAATTGTTTGTTTAGTGTTAAAAAAACGGATCCGTAAAAAAACGGACAGAACGGATGCAAAACGGATGCAAACCGGACCCACCGGATCCGGTTTTTTCCGGATCCGTCCACAACGGATCCGCTTAAAACCGGATCCGGTGGGTCCGGTTAGCTCCGGTTTGCACAACAAAACCGGAAACGTTGGATACGGCAAAAAAAAGGACTGTACCTGAATACAGAAAACTGATGTGTGAAAGTAGCCTTATGCTGTTATACATTCCCATCTGATCGGTATCTCCCGAAATAAGACGTTTTGACAATGAGAAATCCGGAATGGATGACAGAAGGACTTATAAAAGCTGCCATTCATGGTCATCACTTTTTTAAAAGGCAGAAAAAATGTAGTCCAGATAGATTTATATGACCTTACACTCTAATATAGCATATAAGTGCCCAGGGGCGAAGATTTAGGGGCAGAAATAGCAGTTACCTCTCGGCTTCAGTGTATAAAATGGCCTGAAAGTCACATGTTGCGGAAGGGGGTTGGGCCGCTGCAGGGGCTGCTCGGATCCGGGTTTGTTACTGCGGCTCGAGTGGTAGCCGGACCCGGGCTCGTACAGCCGTCCATCCTCATAACTGTAGGAAAGGGGAGGATTTACAGAGGATATAGTCTTTGTCAGTGACGCCACCCGTGGGTTGCGGTGAGAGTTGGTAGCACCGCCGCTGCCTGGTGATGGGACAACCGGGGCTGATGGAGCAGGGCAGCAGGATGGAATCCCCTCCACGGGTAGGGGAGGTGTAGTCCCAGGGCTCAGGGTGTACGGGAGCAATGACTGCTGAGGATGACGTGCAGGGTTGGACCGGGGATGAATGCTGTAGTCACAGTTCAAAGAATTGCACAAAGTCCAGTGGTAAACCAAATTGCCAGTGACCGGTCGCCTCCGGCGGGTGTATTCGGGTCCCACACCTGGTTGTAGCAAACAGGGGTCCCTTCTTCCTGCACTCAGTGTTTGTGTCTTCAATGGGACAACTCCGCTTGGAACGGGGAAGTCCACTTCCGGTACTGTGTATATTGGGAGCTGTGGCCTGCAAAATCTGACCCTTGGGATCTCTGTGGGTTCTGACGGACACCCTATCCCCCGCATTGGGCTTCCGTTTCGCTCTCTGGGCTTACGGTGGAACAAGGCCTGAAACCTTGCCCCCGGCTGGTTAATTAACAAGGGGCTCGCAACCTTCTTCGTCCTAGGGTCCAGGCACCCCCAATGTGCATGGCCTCTGGACCGGATTCCCGCTGTCGGCACCGGCGGGCTACAACCCTGCCCCTGTCCACTTTAGGTCTCCCGCGACTGAATCTCCGTCGCCTGTGATCCTGCTTTCCATCTGCCACCTAGTCTGGTAGTCCAGGGGCCCCAACCCCTGACACCGCTGCTCTCCACACTCCTCCACTGTCAACTGTCAGCACTGTTCTACTGTATGGAGAGAAGGTATGCACACCAGTGACTATGCAAGGGGAATACATGTAATAGCAGAAACTGCTGTGTGAATACTGGCCTGAAAAATACAATAGCTACATGCAAAAATGAAAAATGAAAGTGGAATCTGCATTACTGCCATGAAATATGAATACAGAGAAATTTAGCTATTGAATTGACCAATGCAACAGAGCCCCAAAACCTCTTCACGGTATTCTCTTATTTTTGGGGTCCCTAGCTAATGTGTGTCCTCTCATGCAGTTAAAAAACTTACTAAGTATGGGAAGCTGAGACCCAGGCTATATATGTATAATGTGGACCGGCAAGATATGGGTAGGGTCGGGTTCACAAACGAAAGACTACTAACATAGATTCATATTTCATGGCAGTAATGCAGATTCCACTCTCATTTTTTTCATTTTTGCATGTAGCTATTGTATTTTTCAGGCCAGAATTCACACAGCAGTTACTGCTATTAAATGTATTCCCCTTGCATAGTCACTGGTGTGCATACCTTCTCTCCATATAGTGATGGTTTTTTTAGGTTTTTGCATCCAGTTCAGACTTAGAATGGTGTTCCAAACGTTATTTCTTTTTTTGTTAGTAGTCTTTCGTTTGTGAACCCGACCCCACTCATACCTTGCCGGTCCACATTATACATATATAGCCTGGGTCTCAGCTTCCCATACTTGGTAAGTTTTTTAACTCCATAAGAGGACACACATTAACTAGGGACCCCAAAAATAAGCAAATACCGGGAAGAGGTTTTGGGGCTATGTTGCATTGATCAATTCAATAGCTAAATTTCTCTTTATTCATATTTCATGGCAGTAATGCAGATTCCACTCTCATTTTTTCATTTTTGCATGTAGCTATTGTATTTTTCAGGCCAGTATTCACACAGCAGTTTCTGCTATTACATGTATTCCCCTTGCATAGTCACTGGTGTGCATATGTACCGCTCCGGGGCTCGGCCGGCTGCCGAGCCGCTCGGATCCGAGCTCGTCAGTGGATGGCTCGAGCTCCTCACGGACCCGGGGGTCACGTCGCTCTGAAAGGGGGTTGGCACTGCACGTAGGGACTTCAGTGGGGAGGTCCACGGCCGGAGCCGCGGTTATTTGTAGGGGATTTAAGTTTGTGACTCCACCCACGGGTTGTGGTGAATGGATGGACACCACCGCTGCCGTTGACTAGGCTCCCGGGGACGGTGTTGCACAGCTTGGTGTTGACCCCTCCGTGGGTTGGAAGATGATGGGCCCGAGAGAGGTGCTGTGGCAGGGGATTTGATGCGTGCTGGCGTGTTGGTGCGGTGCGGCGCGATGTGCGGCCCAAAGGCACTGTTGTACTCACTATGACAGACACACTGGAGTCTCTGGTAAACCAAACAAGATGGTGGATGGTGCCCGCAGCTGGCTGTGGTTTTCCCCTTTTTAGGTTGGTAGTCTCCGCCTTTGTCCTGCACCTCGCTTGTGTAGAAATGATGACTCCTATGCCTAAGCAACGGTAGTGAGCTCCCCAGCTTGATGTGTGCTGAGGAACACCTTTTGCCTGCAGACGCTGGCCCTTTGGATCTCTATGCCTTGGCGGTGGCTCATTATCCCTCTGAGGGGGCTAATGTCTTCAGTCAGGCCTTGGATGGGAAGGGAACTCAAGTCCAGTCCTCAATCAGTTGATTTGACTCTGTCCAGTGACTTCTGGGCCTCGTACTGGGTCTGAGTACCCATCCTGGTGCTCCGGTTTCCAATCGGTTCCCCGGTTCGGTACCGGCGGGCCACCGCCCGTCCCCGGTCCCTATGGTTCCACCAGCTGTAATCCCAGCTCCTGCAGGTGGCCACCACAGTCTGCCTCCTTGCCAGAGGTGACTGGGCTCCAACCCAGACACCTGGTTTAGACTATGGCAGAGGCAGACAGGTCTGCCCTTGAACTTCACTCCACTCCACTGTCAAAGCTTAACAACTGTTTTTCCCGCCTCAGGGCCTGTGAACTCATCGGTGGGCGGAGCCAACTGCCTGGCTCCGCCCCCTGGTGTGAACATCAAACCCCGAGGGAGGTGACAAGGGTTTTGTAGGTTGGCTGCTGTCATCTTATTAGAGGCTGGTGTTTGTGCAGGGGGTCTACCTGTGACTACCTGGCTAGTCCAGGACGTCACACATACCTTCTCTCCATATAGCACTGTTCTACTGTCTGGACTGTTCTGTTGTGTTCCCCGCCCCTGACACCTCAGGACCCCTAGATGGGCACTCCCACCCGCCTGGTCCCGCCCACTGGTGTGTCCCTATTGTCATGGGGGGTGGCTAGGCTTTACTGGCTGTGTGGTGCAGCCGGGTATGGGTTTTGTGTTGGTCTGCCAAGGAGGGTGGAGTTTTGTACCTGAGAGAATTGTACAACCTCTGTGACTACCTGGTTTTGCCAGGGCGTCAGACACATATGACAACATTGAGTCCCGCTCATGCGCACTACAGTACTTTGATCTGCCCTGCTCAGGGCAGTTCAATGTGCGCCTGCGCAGGACCACAATGCCCTGCTGTGTGCATGATGTAGGGCGCATCATGCATCCAGGCTGCAGAAGAAGGAGGACAAATATGACCGAAAGAGGAAGTGCCGCACATGGAGAACGGAGACACCCATCTGACCCATCTGCACCGCACCAACCGTTTAGGTAAGTATTATAAAGTGATTTTTAGGTTCTGCACAGCTGCCTGGGCTCTTATATACAGCATGTTAGAATGTTGTATAAAAGAGCCCACTGGCGGTGGCCGCAGCTTATAGTCGCCAAATCTGGTGACAAGGTGCCTTTAAAAGATGGGCTCACAAAATATGACCAAAAGTATGCAAAGAAGTACACATTTTACATTTGTAGCAATAGTGGAATTCATGAATATGTATATATATATTAAAAAAAAAAAATATATATATATATATATTGTGAGACTGTGACCGGGGTTATCTATGACGGCCGGTATGTCTCGCCCCGGTTGTGCTCCCTCCATGATAGAAAGTAAATCCACTCCAGGGTTAATGCTGTTTCCCTACAGGCTGAAGGAAGGGTTAAATGGAAACAGGAACGAGGGCAGGTGTGTCGGGTGTGAGGGAGTGAACAGAACTCCCTGAGCTCTCTGCTGGAGAGGCACATGTATATTGTTGTGGACTTTTGTTTTGGACATTAAACCGTGTGCTGTGAACCTTAATGCCTGGATCCCGTGTCTTCTGCTGCGCAGCCGACCGTGCTACCTCACAATATATATATATATATATATACAGTTAGGTCCAGAAATATTTGGACAGTGACACAATTTTCGCGAGTTGGGCTCTGCATGCCACCGCATTGGATTTGAAATGAAACCTCTACAACAGAATTCAAGTGCAGATTGTAACGTTTAATTTGAAGGTTTGAACAAAAATATCTGATAGAAATTGTAGGAATTGTACACATTTCTTTACAAACACTCCACATTTTAGGAGGTCAAAAGTAATTGGACAAATAAACCAAACCCAAACAAAATATTTTTATTTTCAATATTTTGTTGCGAATCCTTTGGAGGCAATCACTGCCTTAAGTCTGGAACCCATGGACATCACCAAACGCTGGGTTTCCTCCTTCTTAATGCTTTGCCAGGCCTTTACAGCCGCAGCCTTCAGGTCTTGCTTGTTTGTGGGTCTTTCCGTCTTAAGTCTGGATTTGAGCAAGTGAAATGCATGCTCAATTGGGTTAAGATCTGGTGATTGACTTGGCCATTGCAGAATGTTCCACTTTTTTGCACTCATGAACTCCTGGGTAGCTTTGGCTGTATGCTTGGGGTCATTGTCCATCTGTACTATGAAGCGCCGTCCGATCAACTTTGCGGCATTTGGCTGAATCTGGGCTGAAAGTATATCCCGGTACACTTCAGAATTCATCCGGCTACTCTTGTCTGCTGTTATGTCATCAATAAACACAAGTGACCCAGTGCCATTGAAAGCCATGCATGCCCATGCCATCACGTTGCCTCCACCATGTTTTACAGAGGATGTGGTGTGCCTTGGATCATGTGCTGTTTCCTTTCTTCTCCAAACTTTTTTCTTCCAATCATTCTGGTACAGGTTGATCTTTGTCTCATCTGTCCATAGAATACTTTTCCAGAACTGAGCTGGCTTCATGAGGTGTTTTTCATTAAATTTAACTCAGGCCTGTCTATTTTTGGAATTGATGACTGGTTTGCATCTAGATGTGAACCCTTTGTATTTACTTTCATGGAGTCTTCTCTTTACAGTTGACTTAGAGACAGATACACCTACTTCACTGAGAGTGTTCTGGACTTCAGTTGATGTTGTGAACGAGTTCTTCTTCATCAAAGAAAGTATGCGGCGATCATCCACCACTGTTGTCATCCATGGATGCCCAGGCCTTTTTGAGTTCCCAAGCTCACCAGTCAATTCCTTTTTTCTCAGAACGTACCCAACTGTTGATTTTGCTACTCCAAGAATGTCTGCTATCTCTCTGATGGATTTTTTTCTTTTTTTTCAGCCTCAGGATGTTCTGCTTCACCTCAATTGAGAGTTCCTTAGACCGCATGTTGTCTTGCCACAGCAACAGCTTCCAAATGCAAAACCACACACCTGTAATCAACCCCAGACCTTTTAACTACTTCATTGATTACAGGTTAACGAGGGAGACGCCTTCAGAGTTAATTGCAGCCCTTAGGCGGGCTTTGCACGCTGCGACATCAGTAACAATGTGTTACCGATGCTGCAGAGATAGTCCCGCCCCCGTCGCACGTTCGATATATAGTGAAAGCTGCCGTAGCGATTATTATCGCTACGGCAGCTTTACACGCACATACCTGCCGTGCGACGTCCCTCTGGCCAGCGACCCGCCTCCTTCCTTAGGGGGCGGGTCGTGCGGCGTCACAGTGACGTGACACGGCAGGCGGCCAATTGAAGCGGAGGGGCGGAGATGAGCAGGATGTAAACATCCCGCCCACCTCCGTCCTTCTCATTGCAGCCTGCGGCAGGTAAGTTGAAGTTCCTCGCTCCTGCGGCTTCACACACAGCGATGTGTGCTGCCGCAGGAGCGAGGAACAACATCGCACCTGTCGCTGCACCGGCATTATGGAAATGTCAGAGGCTGCAGCGATGATACGATAACGACGCTTTTGCGCTCGTTCATCGTATCAAAAAGGATTTGCACGTTGCGATATCGACTGCGACGCCGGATGTGCGTCACTTTCGATTTGACCCCACCGACATCGCACGTGCAATGTCGCAACGTGCAAAGCCCGCCTTAGAGTCCGTTGTCCAATTACTTTTGGTCCCTTGAAAAAGAGGAGGCTATGCATTACAGAGCTATGATTCCTAAACCCTTTCTCCGATTTGGATGTGAAAACTCTCATATTGCAGCTGGGAGTGTGCACTTTCAGCCCATATTATATATATAATTGTATTTCTGAACATGTTTTTGTAAACAGCTAAAATAACAAAACTTGTGTCACTGTCCAAATATTTCTGGACCTAACTGTATATATATATATTTTGTATATATATATATATATATATATATATATATATATATATATTTGTATTGCAGCCACAGTGTACTTGCGCTTGCTTGTTTGTTAAATACAGTATATCACAAAAGTGATCACACCCTAGACATTTTTGTAAATATTTTATTATATCTTTTCATGAGACAATACTGAAGATATGACACTTTGATACAATGTAATGTAGTCAGTGTACAGCTTGTATAACAGTGTAAATGTAGTGTGCTCTCAAAATAACTCAACACATAGCTATTAATGTCTATATTGCTGGCAACATATGAAAATGACCAAATTCTGCCCAATTAGCAAGTTTCCCTCCTCAGTGTCATGTGACTCATTTGTCTTACAAGGTCTCAGGAGTGAATGGGGAGCAGGCGTGTTACATTTGGTGTTTGCTCACACACTATCTAATATTGGTGACTGGAAGTTGGAAATTCAACATGGCACCTCATTGCACAGAATTCTGCGAGGATCAGCAAAAAAAAAAAGAATTGTTGCCTTACATAAAGATGGCTTAGGCTATAAGAAGATTGCTAACACCCTGAAACTGAGCTGCAGCACGGTGGCCAAGACCATACAGCGGTTTAACAAGGCAGGTTCGACTCAGAACAGACCTCGCCATGGATGACCAAAGAACTTGAGTGCACGTGCTCAGCGTCATATCCAGAGGTTGTCTTTTCAAAACAGACATGTGAGTGCTGCCAGCATTGCTACAAAGGTTAAAGGGGTGGAGAAGGGGATTATCCTGTCAGTGATCAGACCATAAGTCACACAGTGCATCAAATTGGTCTGCATTACTGTCATGCCAGAAGGAAACCTCTTCTAAAGATGATGCACAAGAAAGCCCGCAAACAGACCAGCAGACAAAGAACATGCATTACTGGAACTATGTCCTGTGGTCTGATGATACCAAGATAAACCTATTTGGTTGAGATGGTGTCAAGTGTGTATGGCGGCAACCAGGTGAGGAGAACAAAGACAAGTGTGTCTTGCCTACAGTCAAGCATGGTGGTGGGAGTGTCATAGCTTGGGGCTGCATGAGTGCTGCCGGCTGGGGGAGATACAGTTCATTGAGGGAACCATGGATGCCAAAATGTGCTGTGACATACTGAAGTAGAGCATGACCCCCCCTCCCTTTGTTAACTGGGCCGCAGGCAGTATTCCAACATGATAATGATCCCAAACACACCTCCAAGACATCCACTGCCTTGCTAAAGAAACTGAGGTAAAGGTGCTGGACTGGCCAAGCATGTCTCCAGACCTAAACCCTATGGAGCATCTGTGGAGTATCCTCAAATGGAAGATGGATGAGCGCAAGGTCTCTAACATCCATCGTGGAAGATGATGGAGGATTCCAGTGGCTCCTGTGAAGCTCTAGGGAACTCCATGCCCATGAGAGTTAAAGCAGTGCTTAAAAATAATGGTGGGCACACAAATATTGACACTTTGGGTGCAATGTGGCCATTTTCACTTAGGGGTGTACTTACTTTTGTTGCCAGCGGTTTAGATATTAATGGCTGTTTTGAGTTATTTAGAGAATACACCAAATTTACGTTGTAAGGGTACATGCCCATGATCAGTGTTATGAACGCAGTGCATTTTCGCTGCACTGAAAACTCTGTGTTGTACAGTACAAGCACACTGGATGGGATTTAGAGAAATCCCATGCCATTGTGCTTTTTTTCCTCAGCGTAAATTGACATGCAGCAGTTTCCGAGCAGCAGCGTGTCAATTTATACTTGCATTCCCAACAGGGAGAACACATCGAAAGTCCGCAGCGCCCAGAATCCTGATTATCGCCACAGACACTGCACTCTCCTGCAGAAGACATGCAGCGTTTGCAGATCATAGGTACATACAATTATTCAAGCTGTACACTGACTAATTTACATTGTATCAAAGTGTCATATCTTCAGTGTTGTTCAATGAAAAAATCTAAAAAAATATTTACAAAAAGTGAGGGGTGTACTCACTTTTGTGATATACTGTATTATAGGTAATGCTGGCCAATATGTATTGACACGATAAAAGGTGTCTCTAGTAGAGATGAGCGAACCCGAAGTTTGTTGTTCTGTTTTCGGCCGAAGACCGACTTTTTGAAAAACAAAAACAAAACCCAGAGTTCGGTGTTCAGGTGCCTTTATTATGCTGACCACTCACGCAAGAATCGCTGTGCTCGGTGCTAAGCCCAGTGCGAGCCGCTTGCAGTGTTTGAAAGGATCGCACTGGGAGTAACAAAAGCATGATCGGGTGTAGTGTGCAACCCCCCCCCAACAAAATGGAAAAACCCCACCCCATCCTCACACAGAAGTATTCTATTTATGGTTGGCTGTATGTGGTTGGAGACTCGAACTGCCAATCATTGACTTCCATTGGGGTTCGGGTCAGGTTCGAACCTGTAGAGGTTCAGTTAAGCTGCACCCGCCGAACTGAACTTCCATAGGTTTGCTCATCTCTAGTCTCAAGTGCTGATGTTGCTAATCATTCCAGTTGCTGGAATCCACAGGTGCTGTTTCTTTCACTCAAACAAAATGTAAATATTGGCTGCAGCGCGCACGTGACTTCCTTACTGGAAGTTGATCCTAGCACACCAGAAGGGGAATCATTAAGATTCAGAGGAGTAGCACAGGTCTAGCATTTGAATTAGAATTTTACTAATAAGAGGGTTAAACAACCTCACCAACGTTTATGATATCCTCCATACATGTGTGACACCCCTGGACTATTCAGGTCGTCACAGGGTTCTGCACGCTCTCTCTTCAGTGCAGGATTCAACCCCCTCATGGTTCTGGGTCTCCATCCTGCAGTACTGCCTCCACCAGCATTCACAAATCCCAGATACACTTTGCACCACACCTGTCAGGCACACCAGTGGGCTGCTTAAGCTGGAATAGGGCCGCCCACCTAGGGGTCAGGCAGGGAGGTGGGAGGTGTTAAGTCAGTGAAATGGTAGCCCTCGAGCTGTGAGGAGCTCAGAGGAAGCTGGGAGTTGGAACTCTCAGGGGAGAAGCAGACTAGGTCACAGACTGTGGTCTGGACCTGGAGGAGTTGGACCCCCGGTCGCAGGGGATTGAGGCTAGGTGCCTGGGACCTGTCTTGGATGGTGGTCAGCAGCCTAGGCCTAATAACCGGTCCGGGACCAAAGGCACGTCGGGGTACACGGACTCTAGGTCAGGGAGAAGCTTCAGGCGAGCCGGCAATTAACCTGCGGAGGACAGGGAGTTTATGGACTGCTCCCACGAAGCTCAGAGATCGGGGGCACTAGTGCAACGAGAGGGATAGGGCTTTCCCAAACAAGCGGCCCACTGAAATCCCAAGCGTCAGACCCTGAGAGCAGGCTCCTTCACTTAGCCATAGTGGGGAGCAGGGCCCGGAAAGCTCCAAGCTGACGGGCCACAAAGGACACTATAAATTTGTGCCAGGAGGCAGGTCACGGACCACCAGGCAGTACTGCAGGGGACGGGACCCGGACGAGCTCCCTTCAAGAGACAGTGGCAGTCAGAGACTTGGTTTACCCTGTTGTCAGCGTCTGCTTTATTGCTGAGTGGGTACCTAATTAACCCCTGCAACCAGTGAGCCTGCGCGTCCCCTGCATCCCATACCACCATCCAGAGTCCCGGAGCCTTTCCCTACCCGTGGAGGGTCACGTCATCTTGCTGCCCCACTCCATCACCCCGGGTACTCCCAACGGCAGAGGTGGTACTTCCAATTACCGTACACCACGGGTGGCGTCATGAACTATACCTATCCCCTGTAAATAATCCCCTTCTTCATTTGAGTGTGGCCCCTAGCCCCTGGGTCCGGAAACCCTCGAGCCACGAGTAATCACCACCCCCGAATCCGAGCGGTTAGAGCGCTACAGGGGTGGCACACATGTACAGCCCATGTCAGATACAGTGTGTGTTAGTGTGCTCAGGAGCTCAGCCTGAAGGGCCGGTCCCTGTAGTGGGCCACTCAATCTGCAGTCACCACCCTCTCTTCAGCAGTGTGCACGCCGTGCAGCATTAATATGCCTTGCGCACACTTGGACAGCTGAAAGCAGCAGGACCAGAAGGCAGTGTGCTGTGCTGTGCCATGCCGCCCCAGCACTGCTGTGCGATCATGTGCGCAAGGCAAACTATGCTGCTCGGCATGCACACACTGCTGAAGAGAGTGACCACAGCTGCCGCCTTCCTATTCAAATGTGTTTGCGTCTTACAGACATAAATACATTTGATCAGTGACAATGCCTTGACTGGGGCTATGACGTGCAAAGGCATGATGTGGTCAGCACCTTGCTGACGTCATCACATTGCTGTGGGCGTCGCTCAGACATGTCGGGCAGCGGTAAGTGCGTGGAGCCGATGAGGAAATGTGTAATCATTGTGAAAGAGTGAGGAAGTGATTAGGGCACATAATGGGGGAACATTTGTGAAAGGGACACAGCTTTGTGAGAGGCAGTGAGTGAAGTACTTAGAGGGGCAGTGTGTGTCTAAGGAGGGGATATTTTTCAAAATGGCAGTGTGTGGGGGGTGCAATATTTTGAAAATTAGCAGTGTGTGCTAATTATGAAGAGAGAAAGTATGGGGTGGTATAATATAAAGAGGGGCAGTGGGGGGTATATTATAAAGAGGGGCAGTGGGGGGATATATAGAGAAGCAGTATTGGGGTATATTAAATAGAGAGGTAGTGTGCGGGGATAATATACATAGAGGCAGTGTGGGGGGTATGTTATATAGATATTCAGTGTGGGGTATATTATATAGAGAGGCAGTGTGGGGGGTATATTATATAAAGAGACAGAGCGGGGGGGTATATTATACAGAGAGGCAGTGTGGGGGTATATTATATAGAGAAGCAGTGTGAGGGTTATATTATATAGAGAGGCAGTGTAGGGGGGTATATTATATAGAGAGGCAATGTGGGGGTTATATTATATAGAGAGTCAGTGTGGGGGTATATTTGAGAGAGAGGAAGTGTTGGAGGTATCTTATATAAAGAGTCAGCATGGGGGTATATTATGGAGAAAGGCAGTGTGGGGGTATATTATATAGAGAGGCAGTGTGAGGGTTATATTATATAGAGAGGCAGTGTAGGGGGAATATTATGGAGAGGGGCAATGTGGGGGATATTTTAAAGAGGGGCAGTGTTGGGGTGTGTGTGAAATATTTTGGATAAGAGCAGCGTGTATATGGATGGAAATATTTTGTGAAGGAAGCACAGCAATTATTTATTCAGGGGCGCAGCATGGGAGATATTTATATTTTTGTGGCAGTATAATGATACTTTTATTTTTACAGGCACTGTGTCAGGAAGTGTTGCTGCACAACAAGAGGGAGGACTTCAGAGATGAGCTATGGGCATGAAATCTCATCATGGCATCTGTAATACATGGCAACAAAAGGGATGGGAACTATTCTGATCAAAAAAAGAAGTAATCTATAAGGTACCTGGATGTAAATGTTTATTTGTGATACTGCCTGTGTCTTATCAGTACTGTGGTTTCTGTATGGTCCACAGTCTGATAATTATGGATAACAACAACTCTCAGCATCTCCTTACAATTGTTAAGGACAAGCTGGGAGTTGTCGGTCCATGCGATACAATTGTATATGGGGCTAAGCATGGTGATTTACTAATGTAGTCATGGGGGTTTTTACACTACATTCATGTGCTGACTGTGGTTCTGACGTTGCATTCATGTGCTGATGGTGGTCCTGGTGCTGTATTAATGTCCTGATGATGGTTCTTGTGTGGCATTCATGTGCTGATGGTGGGTCTAGTGCTGCATTCATGTGATGATGATGGTTTTGGCATGGCATCCATGTACTGATGGTGGTCCTGGCACTGCATTCATATGCTGATGGTGGTTCCGATACTGTATTCATGTGCTGATGGTGGCTCTGGTGCCGCATTTATGTGCTGATAATGGTTTTGGTGTGGCATTCATGTACTGATGGTGGTCCTGGCACTACATTCATGTGCTGACAGTGGTTCTGAACTTGTACACATTTAACAATCCAAAACAAGTTTCATGGCTATGTTAAAGCTTAAAAATCATCAAAACTACTTTGTTTTGAGATGATGAGGAAAATTTGGCAAGATTCTACTCAGCTTCTGCTCCAAAAACAGTGTAAGTTACCATATGTTTACACATTTTTTTAAGCAGAAACTCAGCAGAATATCTCCAAATTCTCCTCAGATATTCAAAACTTGTTTTTAGTGATGTATTCATGTAAGTCCCCCTTCCATGATGCTGATTGCTCATATCCTTTTGATGTTTGATGCGTCCTATTTGTTCTAAAAAATACAAACTGCTGTTGCATCTAGTGTCTATAATTGTCTGCATCTCTGATATATCAGCAACGCTGCTGTAGCCAGTTAGCTGCTGGGCTCCTTGATTGATTGCAGCGCTGTCTTTGTAATGTGACATCAGTGCTGCAGACAATAACAGACCTGGGGAGAGTGAATAAAACAAACAAACAATGCAGGGAATGGGTTTCCAAAACCAGAAAACCTAAGGGTATGTGCCCACAATGTATTTTAAATGCAAGCAAACCTGCCATGTCTTTCCAGCAGAAGATGTTAAAACCATGGCATTTTTTTACAGTCATTTCCTAGGTTTTGACCATCTTTGCTTTTTTTTTAGTATTTTCCCATTGTTTTTGTCACATTTTTTTATTGCGCATTTAAGAAAAAGCGATGGTAAAATGCAACAAAACATGTCCGGGCATCTTCTGAGCCTTTCCATTGAATTGAATTGTATAGTAAATAGTGTGGAAAACACGAGAAGAATGAACCGGTCACTTCTTTTAAAGGGAACCAATCACCAGGATTTTTGTATATAAACTAAGGCTGATTCTATACATACCTGTAGTGGGCAGCTCAGATGTTTAGGTTTTGAAATCCAAAAAAGTAAAGTTTATAAAATTAGCTGCTTGTTGAGTGGCAGCAGCTGAGGATCAGATCATATATTCATAGTTATCTCCTCCCCCGTTAGAATTAGCATGTGTTATACAAACGATTCACTTTGTCTGTTGCAGGACCTGTGTGAGGTTATACCCTTGTGACCAGAAGGGTCGGGGCCTCAGCCAACAAAGCTGGATACCAGGTCACATGGGTATGATCTCCCACAGGTCCTGCAACAAAGTGAATCGTTTGTGTAATACTTATACTAATTCTAACAGAGGGAGGGGATAACTATGAGTATATGATCTGCTCCAGTGCAACTGCCACTCAACAAGTAGCTAATTTTATAAACTTTACTTTTTGGATTTCAAAACCTAAACATCCTAGCTGCCCACTACAGGTATGTATAGAATCAGCCTGATAGTGGCAGTATAGCACTGGCTTTAGCTTATATACGAAAATCCTGGTGATTGGTTCCTTTTAACCACTTGGTGGTTTTAGAAGCCTGAAGTGGTTAAAAAATGCTCAAAGCCTGAACCTGTGCACAACAAGTTGATGCAGATGTTCATTCATGGTGAGTATTTTTCATAGTGGTTTCCATGGTGGGATTTGCCCCCAAAAATGTCATTGTAAATACCCTAAGTGGTATGCACCCAATATTGGCACCAGTGAAAACTACAGCTTTCTTATCACCTATCTGTAGAATAAGTCATCAATATTAATTCAGGGGTCTCTGATTTTGCATCCCTGCCCATCAGCTATATGACGAGACTGCAGCATTATACGGAGAGCAGCATCCTCTCTGTAGGGAAAATAGCGGCTTTGCAACTAAGAGTAATAAATATGACTGAACTGTAATACTAGACACAGCTGTGACTACATGTTATATACTCGTGTTACACGACCTACAAGTGCACAAAGATATTACACATTTATTATTATTATTATTATTATTAATAATAATAATAATAATAATAATAATATTTATAGCGCACCATTGATTCCATGGTGCTGTACATGAGGAGGGGTTACATACAGAATACATATACAAGTTACAATAGACAGACTGGTACAGAGGGAAGAGGACCCTGCCCTTGTGGGCTTACATTCTATAGGATTTTGGGGACTAGACAATAGGTGGGGTGTTGGTCAGGCAGCAATAACCGGCACGGTGGTGAGGCGGCATTTCCGGGAAGTGGTGAGGCAGTAGCAGTGGTGCTGGTTTTCATCCGGCGACAAGTGTGCCTGTGCACCTTCAAATGCCAGGGCTTAATTTTAGTCCCAGTCTGGCCCTGGCCAAAGCCCACCCAACACATTCTTCAAATGTTATGCCAATAAATGACTGCAGAAATGTACTCCACTCCCTGACTGAAGTAACATTTCTGTCTAGATGCATGGAGGCGCACACCATTGATAAGATGTGGCTCATCCATTAATTGGTGTGCAGTGCACCCCTTTATGACTTATGTGCATCTTACTCCTGCGTGCCCATCAATAAGGCTCATTTATGGAACGTCAGTCTTAATGAATTGAGCCCCATGTTTTTACATACCGTTTCTAGTCATAACTAGAGTTAGGGCTATGGCTAAGGTTAGCGTTAGGAATAGGGTTAGATTTAGGGTTAGGACTAAGATTAGGATTAAGGTTAGGAATAAGGATAGTCTAGGGTAATAAATAGAAAACACAAAGATGTAATAAAAAAATGAAAAGTAAAAAAATATAACAATGTATAACATTTTTAAAATACAGTGCTAAAGTTTAATCAGTTAAAGGAACATACTTGTCTTGCACTGGGCACTGTCAACCCTCAATACTCTATAAAATGTCCAATCTTTTCCATGATTAACACATAAGGTGTACAAAGTTTTGACCTTCCTGGAAACTTGTTGGGTGTAACCATTAATAGGATCTTATACATGACTAAATAATTGCCTCATGAACAACATCTGGACTTGGAAATACATTTCAGTGTTCTGGAATGTAGGACTAAAAGGAATTCTGAAAATGAGGATGCCACAGCACGTAACAAATCCAACTCAGAGTTAAAGTACTATACCCAGAGGGCACAGAGGAACTGCCGTATTCAGCTGGAAAACATAGTTGTAAGTGAACCTCTGGCTGTTTTATATCAGAATGTGACATATCTAACTTTAAAAGTAATACAGTAATACTAAACTTAGGACACTTACACACAAGTAGAATTGTATCTGTATTTCCTGGGGAGAGATTACAGAGCCAGAGATAACCTATGAGGTTACTCATGTAGATGTAGAAAATGTGCTTATTAAAAAAAAAATGCAGAAAGACACTTTTATTAGTTTTGAAGATGGAAAATTTCTATTGAGTCTTCCAAATAGTCTCTATATTTTAGGGCAATGATCGCCAACCATTTTTACCTAGGCAGTGCCACATTCAGCTCTGCAAGAAGGTCAAAAGCCACATCCAAACCTGTCTTCTCAGATGCGTGACATTCTGCTCCTACCCCCATGAAGTTCTGATACCCAAAGCCCCCAGTGCATTGACAGCCAAAACCTTCCCACAGAAATCACACTGAGGCAGTATACTTACATAAATGGATCTATTCTCCACCTTACTCTCAGTTGGTACTTTCACATCAAGCACTCCCACTCCATCCAGCTTCAAGCACCTCCTCTGACTGGCAGTATCATCCTATTATCAGATTACACATACTCTAATATTTAGCTCCAAACCCACAAAATGCTAATAAATGCACTTCCAGAACTCCTCTTGTGGGGCTACTCACAAAAGTCACTTGACACCTACTCTTCTCTATTTGCTAATTATAGTGCTAATGTACCGCCCCGCGCTCGGCCGTAGCCGAGACGCTCAGTTGCGGGCTCGTTGGTGGGTGGCTCGAGCGCCTCCGGACCCGAGGTCACTTCGCTCTGAAAGGAGGCTGGCGCTACGTAGGGGGGTGGTAGGTAGGTGTACGGCCGGAGCAGTGTTTGAGTTTGTGACGCCACCCACGGGATGTGGTGAAGGTGTAGACACCACCATTGCAGTTACGGGGCACCTGGGGGAGATGGTTGTGCAGCAAGATGTTAACCCCTCCGTGGGCAAGGATGATGGCCCCGGGACACGTTGGGGAGAAGTAGCTGGGATGTGCAGGGCGATGCGTGGCCGGGTGGCACTGTTGTACTCCATGTTATTGACACACACAAGTCTCTGGTAAACAAAGTTGATGGTGGTCGGTGCCCGCAGCCGGCTGCATCTGGTCCCCACCCGGTTCGATGGTCCTTGCCTTTCTCGTGCACCGTGTAGTGTGTATGTAGACTGCCTTCGCTTCAGCGACGGGAGTCCGCTCCCCGGCGGTATGTGTGTCGGGGAAGCCCGTTTGCCTGCAGACGCTGGCCCGTGGAATCTCTCTGCCTGTGCGGGGGCTTTCTATCCCCGTCGGTGAGCTGTTGTCTTCAGTCGGGACTTGGGTGGGAAAGGACCTATAGTCCAGACCTCAATCAGTGAATTAACTCAGTCCAGTGGCTTCTGGACCTCGTTTCAGGGTCTGAGTACCCCCCTGTGTGCGCCGGTTTCCAGTCGGTTCCCCGGGTCGGTACCGGCGGGCCACTACCCTGTCCCGGGCCACTACCCTTTCCCGGTCCACCACGGTTCCACCTGGCCGTCTTCCCAGCTCCTGCAGGCTAGACCACCATCTGCCTCCTAGCCAAGGCGTGCGGGCTACGACCCTCACACCTGTCAGTCTGACACAGGCCCATACCACGGGCCTGACCTCCTTACTCCTCAACACTACAAACTGAACTCTTCACTGACTTGACTTGAACTTGACTCTCTTGCACTTCCTGCTTCAGGCCCTCTGAACTCCTCGGTGGGCGTGCCAACCACCTGGCTCCGCCCCCTGGTGTGTCCATTAAGCCCTGAGGGAGGTGACTAGGGTTTATGTGTTTGGCTGGTGTTACCTGTGTGGGACTGGTGTTGCGCGGGACGCTATTTGTGACTACCTGGCTAGTCCAGGGCGTCACACTAATGTGCTAATCTGGCAGACAGCCACAAGCCACACATCATAGGCCTGCGAGCCACATGTGGCATTGCATTACTGCTATAAGAATATTGGAGAAAGGAGAAAAATACATAACTAATATGTAAAATGAGTAAAAAGACATAGGCATCATTGCATTACTGCTTTGGAAATATTAATAAAAAGAGATTCTTAGCTTATCTATTGGCCAATCCATGTGAGCCCGATAACCTCAGCAAGGTGATCTCATTACATCGGGAACCTAACTGTAAATGCCTCTATGTGGACTTAGAGGCTCATAATCTTGGGGGGGATGGTTCTTCTGCTGAATCCCATCTTTGGAAAGAGTTTGACATTTTATTTTTCATGTGTGGTGTGTGTGTGTGTGTGTGTGTGTGTGTTTGTTTGTCTGTCTATGTGTGAACGCGCGTGAGTGTTTGGTGTAAACTTTTTTTATTTATTAAAATGGAAGAAAAAGAAAAAAATGAATAGAAGAAAAGTATCTAGAAAGAAAAATATAAAAATAAAAAGGAGAATATAAAAATTTACGTAATTCTATGCAGTAGAATAAACTGTGGTATAAGTACTGTGCTACAAGATTTTGCCACTACAATTCTGAAACTACAAATACTAGCAACGGATGTCAGTAAAAATGTTACTTAGCATCTGCAAGTTTTTGACACTAATCCTAACTATATTCAATAAAAAATACTGTAGTAGATGCCGATTACTACAGTATATTTTTATTATCTTTGATTCTTTTTTTACACTATACTATCTGACACTAATCCTGATTATTTTTTAGTAAAAATACAGTAGTAGACACTGATTGTAAGGAAAAAAGTACTGCCCAAAGGGATCATGGATGCGGATTACTGATGTGCTCACTGATCAGTAGCTCAGTGGCTGCAGAACGCATGCACAGATGTGGTGAAAAAAGGGTGTAGGGGGGATGGACAGAGCAAAAAAAATCAAAAGCGAGCAGGCGAGTCATCAGGAAAAAGCCTCTCCTGTGTCATCACCATAAAATTCCACATCAGAAGTATGCAATATAATATCCAAACAAGCTGATGCACTTTGGAAACAATTGCTGTGAACTGATGAAGTTAAAGTAGAATTCTTTGGCCACAATAATCAAAGGTATTTCTTGAGAAAAAATGCCACAGAATTTCTGGAAAAGAACTTATCACCAATCATTAACCATGGTGGTGGATAAATCATGCTTTGTGCTTGTGTTGCAGTCAATGGCAATGTGAACATTTCACGGGTAGAGGGAAGAATGAGACAAAGATGACGCCTAACAATTTAGTAACAAAATCTCGCTATTGCGAGGCTTCAAGCAGGATGTTCTCAGGTGTAAGTGGCCACTGAGCTTAGAATGTCACAGAGTGTCATCAGCCGGTTGCAACAGAGATACAGAGAGAATGGAAGAGTCAAAGAAAGTCATAGAAGTGGACATACTTTCGCCATATCCATACTGATGACTGCTTCTTGTGAACTATGCCCTTCATAACCACATGATAAAGGCAACATATTACCAGGCACATTTAAGGGAGGTGAAAGGCATGCAAGTATCATGTCAGACCTTTCAAAATCATTTACATCAGCTTGGTCTGCATGCTAGATGACCTGCAAGGGTACCTGACCGCACCACTTGGCACAGGCGTCATCATATTGCTGGATGAGGGACCAGTGAGCCTCAGTGAGGTTTACTAATTAAAGTTGATTCACACTGACCAGAAATGGTGGCTGCCAATGATGTTGGAGACGTCAAGGAGAGTGCTTTACATCAGCCACTGTTGTCACCAGGCGAGCCTTTGGTGGTGGTGGTGGTGTTACAGTGGGCAGGTGTGTCTAGTCAATACAGAACTGTCCTTATTTTTGTGAATGTACACTGACAAGCCCCTTCTATTTGAATAACATCATTTATCCAGTCATTATGCCTGAGCAGGAACAACACAGGTCTAATTTCATATTCATGAACTACAATACTTCAGCTCATCAAGGATGCTTCATTAGGGAATGTCTGCTGCAGACTAGGGAACCTTTAATGGCATGGCCTACACCTTCTCCAGACCTGAATCCCATGGAAAACCTATGGAATCAGCCAAGTCACCATGTAGAGGTTCATAGCTCTGTACCACATGTAACATGTACCACAAAATCTCAATGACCTGAGGGCGACCCTTCAAGAAGTTTGGGATACCAGCCTTAGCAGACAATAACTCGACTTGTGAACAGCATGAGATGTTGTTGTCAAGCTGTAACTGATGATTGAGGCCACATGACAAGTTAATGCGACATTGACATTTTTGGGGATTATACCCAACACTGTTGCTGGCTTTTGTTTCAATAAATTGTTGGGGTGAGAAAATCACCATTGCATGCTTCTAAATAAATGACCTACTATCATGATAAAATATCACTGTAGTGTGAACTTTTTACATTTTCATAAATTTCAACTGAAAGCCAAATATACCTAACTTTTTGTGAGTAGTGTATATACATAGTGGTTAAATATAGAGTGCATACATAAATATATGCCAGCAGGGAATTAATACATGCATATAATGTATGTATGAATATCATGTATATATAAATATATATGACATGTCCATAGCATTATTGCATATTTTACAATTGTATATCCAGTGTTTGAGAGCGTTTCCCAGGAATAATTTTTAATAATTTTTTTTTTTCAAACTCAAACAGTACTCACCTTGTACGCTCCAGCAATGCCTCTACGCTGCTGCTCCAATTTTATTATAGCAGGCTACAGGGGGTGAACTCACAACTAAAGCACACATGGCCGCTAAATTCAGTGATTGGCTGCAGCAGTCATGTGTGCTGTAGACAGGACGTCATTACTGTCGGCTGTCAACAAAGACTTGAGTAGTTGTGGAGAGGCATCTTGAAGCAAAGGGCATTAACCACCAGCGCATTGATTTACAGTCACCGTGACTCAGGCTGATGTCAGTAATTTCATGGCACCCATATTGCCAAATCATCTAGAGATCCCCACCACACCCTTCCCAGGTTGATTCCTACTTTATACAAAAGGGCTGCATTCATATTTTAAAGGCCCGTCAGTTGACTACATGTAAGCAATGCGCTTGTTCAATAGTCTGTTTGGCATAAGGTTTCATTCAATTGGTATTGGTTGGTATTACACACGTTCGATGTGCGTCCCACCCGTTACTCAGGAAGCATTAGGCCATGTGAGCACGTTGCGTTTTTTCATGCATTTCCGCAGTGTTTTAATGCAAAATTGCATGCGTTTTGATTTCCAGGTAAACTCTATGGAAAATAGGGATTTATTGTGCGCACGATGCTTTTAAAAACGCGTTTAAAAAATTTGTCAAAATCTTTGCGTTTGAAGAAGCAGCATGTCAGTTGTTTTTGCCATTTTGGCAGCATTTTGCTAACATTGAAGTCAATGAGAATTATCAAAATGCATCCTAAAAGAAATTTCTAGTGTTTTACATGCTTTTTGATGCTAAACGCATGTTTTTTTGTCAAAATCAAAGCATGCGTTTTTTACATTATAGTGAGGTCAAGAGGTTTCCATTTACCCTCACATCCATTTCGACTTTAAATAATGAGTCAAACAATAATTTTACTTTATTTTGGACATAATTATAAAATCTCATTCATCATTTTCGGTAAATTATCATTATAGTGTTTGATTTATAGGTTATTATTTTTTTTTTTGTTTCATTTTTTCCTACTGTTTGAATGTTCAAACTTTTTATTTAGTTGTGTATTTGTATTGAAAACACATCTCAATTTAAGCACTGAAAATGCATGTAAAACGTGGGCAAAACGCGGCAAAAACGCTATAAAAATGCTTGCGTATTTCTAGCATTTATGTGGTCAAAACCAAATTTGACAATGACAAATTCTGCCAGAGGATGCGTTCATTATTGCAAGTTACTGAACGCAACGTGCGCACATGGCCTTAATGTGATAAACTAACTCAGACCAAACTGCTGTGGTCACCATATTTACACACATTTTACAACTTTTTATTTTATAACTACTTGGAATCTAGAATGTTTTTGTCGTCACCCTGTATAATCTATACCACAGCTCTATCTGCTGCCACCTAAACATAGTTCCTGCAGTGCATAAGCCTGCAGTTGTGTACTCCACAATTTGGACACCTGGTAATGGTGGCTCCACTTTAATATTCTGCACCATAAAGAATCTACTATACAACATATATTTTTTTACAGCTTCCAGCAACTATTTCTGACATTTATAAGTAAGGTCTGCTCTTGACATCAAATTAGATTATCCGAGGGCAATTGGTCATCTCTAAACCAATAGACATTATAACTTGAGGGACCCCTTTTTTTTTGTAATGTGTACTATCTAATATTATGATTAGGGACGATCGAATACCTCAAATATTCGGCTTCGCGAATATTTGCCGAATTGGTCGTCGCTATTCGACTGTTTGCGAATATTCGATGTGCAATGTAAGTCTATGGGAAACCCGAATAACAACTATTCGGGCTTCCCATAGATTTACATTGCACATCGAATATTCGGATAGCGGCGACCTATTCGTCGGATATTTGCAAAGCCGAATATTTGAGGTATTCGATCATCCCTAATTATGTTGTATCTAAGCTGTATACTATTGTTCCTATTTATAATTGGGGACAAGATGATTTTCACACTTCCACACACAGAACTTGGGAAATAAAAAAAAAAAGGTTTTCCTGAAGTATGATGAAAGTGATGGTGAATACATATATACTGTATTAAGAACAAACTACTGTACTAATTTTTACTTTCTCGCAGCTGAATTATGACATTTAATCTATATGAATATTCTGATTTATGTGCTGGTAAATTATTAACAGTATAATTTAAAGATATCATGCGATAATAATAATAGTTCTTATTTATATAGTGCCAACATATTCCACAGTATATCAATTCAACAGATACCAAGAGGAGTGAGAGCCCTGCTAGCAAGCTTACAGTCTATGAGGAGATAGGGGAGGCACAATAGGTGAATGGTAAAAAGGGCTTGTATTGTACGGTCCAGCAATCAGTACTATATTTATTTAGGGTACTAAAATAGCGCTGCATGAAGCGGTCACCAGCGAGTGTCTACAATTACAGATACAGAGTGGTAATAAGTCCATGGAGGGTGTGTAAACAAATAATACAAAGGAAAAGATTTGGAAGAAAATTTTGTAAGGGCAAAATGGGAATAGTTAGATAAGTGAGGTGAGATGATAAGCTAAAGAAATTAGTTTTTAGTGCACTTGGTACTGTGTTCCAGAGAAATGGTGCAACTTGTGAGAAGTCTTGGAGACGGGAGTGGAAGGTTCAGATTATAAAGGATATCAGTTTAAGTAATTAGAGGAAGGAAGGACACGGATAGGCTGACAGACAGAGATGAGGGAGGAGATGTAGGATGGTGCAAAATTGTGAAGCGCTTTGTGGATGAGCGTGATAAGTTTATATTGTACTCTGTAAGCGGATGGCCAACCAGTGCAATGACTGGCACATGGTAGAGGGATCAGTGTAACGTTTGGATAAGAATTTGATTTTCATATCCCACCAAGGCAACATTTGGAAGGAGTTTGTATGTTCTCCCAGTGTTTGCATGGATTTCCTCTAAGTACTCCAATTTTCTCCTTGTTATGCGCATTAGGTGACAAATCCGGTTGAGACTCACATTGGACCAGCAATAACACAGTCACAGATGCACTTGGAGCTAGCCACCACTGCTAGGCAACTCTTTAAGGGTCAGGATTTTCTTCCTCAGTCCTGACAAGGAGGGGGGCTTTGACAGAGTCATTCCCAGACTGGTGTAGCAGGATATCTGGCGTTTAGTGATGCAGATGATGCTAGTATGTAGTACCAAATAAAACTAGCGGCGTATTACCAGACAAAAATAACAAAGAGAAAACCCAGGATACAACCAGGGATGAGGAACCAGAAATAACCATTAGAAAATGCTGAGAAGAAAGCAGAACCTTACTAGAAACCATTCACCACACACTGCGCAAGGGAACTGAATAAACAGCATTTGATGGGTTGGGAGCAGGGTTAAAATAATCAGCTCAATGCTAATGATTAATTTCCGGTGAGGCATCCCTCCTAGTCATTTCCAGGGAGCTACTTCCCGTCCTGCCTTGCCTAGCTACCGAGAGACACAGTGTCCCATGTCTCCTGAGTGGTGAAATGCGTGGGGAATGCAGTGTTCCACGTCACCACATCACACATACAAGACTCCATTGTGTATAGTTGCGCAATCCGAGCGGACACACCTCAGGGAATTTTGGCAACCGGAGGAGTACAATTGTGACCACGGCAGGTATTCCTAACAGTCTTACACTTCGAAAGGCATACTGTTTGTAAAGCGCTGCGGAATATGATAGCGCTATGTAAGCAAATCATAATAAATAATGAAAGGTTAGTTGCAATTTTTTTTGGCAGCCTAGAGAAGGTAACAAACAGGAAAAATATTTCCACCTAAAAAACATCTGAAAAACACTCTTTCTTAATAAGCTTTCCTTACATGACTAATTCTTAAAATGAAAATTATTTTGAAACTCATGGGAGTATTAAACTCATTATTACATAATTTTTTGTATTCTACTTTACTTTATTTTAGGAAACGTTCCAGGGTAATTCAGCTGGGGAGGATATGTTCCAGCATGGGACCATTGTACATTGTTTTGGAGGAATGTTGTAATTTTTAAGGAAATCTACAAATATTGGGAAAGTGAATGCTATTTTTTTTTAAGTCCAGATTACTCACATTACATCTCACTTCATGATTTGTCCATTAAAAGAGAAATTTCTGTTATCCTCTATAAAGGTTTCAACTTGGCAATGACACTTCTTCATAATTAACTGTAATATATTATTAGTTATTAAGAAGAGCTTTCCTCCATTTTCTCCATCTAGTACAGAAGTGTTGTGAATACCGTAACTTACAAATTCAGATGGCTCTTTAATTTAAATGTTATGTACATCTTTGACATGGACAATGAGTTTTTTTTACATATGTTAGTGGTTACCTTTACAAAATTAAATTGCACTAAGTTTCAGGCTAAAAATCTTCATTTCTTCATTCAATTTCAGAGCCCCTGATATGTAGTTTGCAGCCATGTTTCAGATTTTTCTCCTATAGGAGTGCCCCTCCCAGTAATACATGCTGGGCATGAGCTCTGTCTGTATACAGGGTACTGTTGCCTTCATTTGCTTTTATGTATCAGCACATCCCCAGATCAGCAATTATTTATTCCTCCTTGTCTAAATCCTGTTTTCTCTGCCCTCCATAACACTGTATATATTTTCTCCCATGTCATCCACAGATGTAAAATTCCCTCCTTCCTGCTACCTGTAACACAAAGAGAAGGGAAGGTAGAGTAGAGTGAGGCAGAACTAGAATCGGGAGCTCTGATAGATTTCTACCTTTCTTGCAGACCACTCAGCTAGATAAAGGATTTATAGACTTTCTGCAGCAACAAAATTGTATAACATTTTTTAAAAAGACTACTTACAAAATTCCTTAGCACTTTGTAATTGCACCCACTGCTCCTTGACTGACATCTTGTTCTGCTGTCTGCGCAGAGTAGAATGTCAGTCCAGAGGGAGGGGCGGAACATTGGCGGTCGCAGGGATTGGGACTGGGCTCAGGGGTCCATGGGGCCCGGCAATCCCAGCCCCTACTTCAGCTGGATGTGCGCCCAAGGATGACTTTATGCATTGCTATAGCACTGACGCCGATAAAAGCTGCCAGCTGGCTACACAGGAGGATGCCGCGCAATGTGGGAGCCAGGGAGGGTGCGTGTAATGTTTTCTCTGTGTGTTAGACAGAACAATGACATAGTTACGAGAATGGGGACATAAATACCAGTAGGTGGACAGTATATACTAGGAGGGGCCCAGGAGATTGACAGTAGATATCAGGAAGGGATCAGTATATACCAGAAGGACCACAGGAGGAGGACAGTAAATACCAGGAGGGGGACAGTAATACCAGGAGGGGCCCATTATGGGGGCGTATATATCAGGATGGGGGACATAAAAACCAGGATGGGGACAGATATACCAGGATGGGGACAGGTATACCAGGATGGGGGACAGATATACCAGGATGGGAGACAGCTATATATATATATATATATATATATATATCAGGATGGGGGACATATATATCAAGATGTGAACATATATACCAGGATGGGGACATATATATCAGCTTGGGGGACATATATATCAAGATGGGGGGCATACTTACCTGAATGGAGGCATATATAACAGGATGTGGGACACATTTACCAGGAAGGAGCCCAGGATGGGGTGCATTAGAACAGGATGGGGACATTGCCACATAATGAGGCAGGAGGGCAACTCGTATGTCTTAATAGGATTTAGAAAGCTAAATGTATACATACATCTGACCATCATGCGGGGGGGTAGGGGGTGGGGCCATCTCCAAATTTTTCCCCGGGACCCATCAAACTCTAGTTATGCCACTAGGCAGAGGCAAGATTACACTGTGTTCACTATTTAGTGAGCAGTGCCTGTTACATCTCCCTATTCCCCAACTTATTGCTCAAAGCGAGAGGCTGCAGGGAAATTATAACTTTATTTTCTTTCTGTAGCCTTTGTTCCATTTTGACTGCCGAGCGTGTTTAAAACAGTATTTAAAAGACAAATTACCACTATGACTTCAGATAACTAACAGGTTCCATTTAAATTTACATTTAGGAACTAAATGAATAATACAAAATAAAATTATAGAATGATATACATAGCCCTCAGGGTTTCACTAACTTTTAATTTTATTACATAATGAATTCCCCAGAAATGCTGAGTTTTTTTTAAAACAGAAGCAGTGTCCTCAGTCTCAAAAACGTTGGAATGGAGCTAAATAAGCTAAAAATTTCCAGGAAAGCTCAGCATATGATACCAAAGCTATGGTGTGTAATACGTAAGTATTGTAAGTAGAACTTTATTGGTGCTAATATACAAGTCTTACTTAGAAAGACAAACATCAAAGTGTGTCTTTACAAGCAATGGCTGTCATTTGTGGCCCTACAAATATAGTATCAACTAAACCCTTCCCCTTTAAGTACTGTATGTGTTGTTTCCATTTTTTTCATGAATACAGCATGTATCCATTATAATCTATAGTGGTATTCACATCTGTGTTATTTTGCAGATCATTTGTCCAATTAAAACTCACAAGGACATGTCCCTTTTTGGCCCAATACAAGTCTATGGGTCCTTGAAAAACACGTACAGCACATGGATGGCATCCATGTGCCATACTTGTGCTATCCACATTGAAAACCTGATAACCTGTCTCATGGAAAAATGCAATCAACCTGTAGATATGGGGTTAATAGCATTTTAAACCTGCCTGGCGCCTTCACATTAAACCACGCTGCCGGGAGGAAATGAACTTGGATCCTCCCGGTAGGGTAGGGTTCTGGTTTCAGTAACGGGGCATGGCCGGTGTGAGATCAGTCACAGCTCCTTATATGAAGACTGGCGGCTGTTACCACACCCCCCCACTGACTGACAGCTCTTCATCATTAGAACCAGCTTTATGGAAAAGGGGTTAAAGCCATGCTTTTGTAATAAGTTTCAAGTAGCAATAATCCTGGACAGTGATTTTAATAAGTCAACGCGTTTCAGAGGTTCACTATCACTATTCACAACCAATGTGACCGGTTCCCTTTTAACATTGCAAATAGGTGAAGCTTTGTAATTTATTTATTTATCGATGTGTGAAAAACACTAACACACTCATTGTAAAAAAACAAAACAAAACGGATGACTCTCTGATGTAAAACACTGATGACATTGGTATAATTTTTTCACATCCGTATTTAAACTAAGACGTGTGAACGAGGCGTTTATCAAGGTTTAGTCATGGCAGGATAGAGAGGCTATACAAGCCTTATAGGACAACACAAACTAAAGGGGAAGGAATACATTATTGCTAGGGAAAAGGGGAAGTGTTGACCCCTGACAACAACCTGCAGCTCACCCTCATTGCCCTCAACGATCCTATACACACCTGTCGCCGAGCTGAATACCTGGGGCTTTATCTTCCGCTGGCAAGAGGACCCTAAGTAAGGATGGCATGTATGAGTGCTAGTCAACACGACAAACACTAAAGGAAGACACAAGGAAACAATATAGGGCAATCATGAATGCTATCACAAGAACCCAGGTAGACAGCAAAAGTCTAACATTTATCTGAGGAGCCGCAACCACAGAAGTCTCTGGAGCAACAGGAGACGACCGCTGCAGACCACAACGAATAGCAAACTATAAACCAATCCAAAACCACCAGAGAGAGAGGTTAATAAAGGAAGTCAGAGTATAGCAACTGAGAGGAAGGACTGACAGCTCCCCAGGGTCATCGAGTCCTAAAGTCGAGGCTAAAGAAACAGGGAACTGTCAGATAACACGTACCGCCAGTCTTTGTGATTTTCTAGAACTCGCTGCTACTGGATTGTCAGCTGGCCATGATACCTCCGTAACAGTCTGTGACACATCTGTGACAGGTTTGGATCCATAGGGCTAATGTCCACCAAAGAAACAAAGTTTCCAATTATGATTAGAGGTTGACTGCAATGTTTTCCAGATCTAAAATAACTCAAAATAGGGGTGTATATATCAGAAAAATCTTCTTCCCCACATTTACAGAGCTTTAGAAACGTTCCAATATGTATGCGCCAGTTTATATACTTGCCACTATAATTAGACTGGATAAAAACCTCAGTTCTGACTGTTTATCTCCATCAGCTCTGCATCTTGCATTTAATGAAGAGTAAAGTAGCAGCCGTTTTGGAGTAGTAAAAGTAAAAATATCGCAGAATAAACCTTCTCTGTCATGATTTGTTTCTCTTGGCTGTAAACTTAATGTTATGTAGTCATAAACTTAATAAAAAAAGAGCCTGTCCTGGAAAATTGGCATCACTATTCTGACACTTACAAGTCAAAGCCAGGGCTGGTGAAAAGATGTCGTGGACAAGTACACAAAAACGAACTGAACTCACACTGCAGATCGGCATGTCTGAGACAGAGGTTATTATACAAACACTTGAGAATTAGGGTGTTTTCTAGTTTGCACCTTAAATTAGAAGTTTGCTTTGCCAAGAAGCCTTGAAAGAACTTCCTTAAGCTAAATTCCAGAAAGAATGGGATTCTCTCGTGTTTTAAATTGAGAAAGAAATCCTGTAGGTCTATATTTCACACCTAAAACCCAGTAAGCTCATCACCCATCTCTTGGCTTTGATGGTTGTGACGCAGTGAGAGGTATGGTGGTAGATGGGAGATATATTCCTTTCAACAAATGCCTCGCACTGGTAAGTAGCAGGGTGGTGTCCAACCCTGGTCTTGCTGGATCTTCTCTGCTATTCCCGATTTTGAGGCAACTCCTGGGTTGCACAGCTGAAGGAATTAAGACAGCATAAATAGACAACCCCGACTCCTCAGTGGTGGGTGGTTGGGCTGGAAAGTTGAAGCTTGTTTTGTGGGAATAACATACCTCAATGGACGGGCACAACCATATCCTTTTCTATGCTGTTTGACAAGCTGGACTTTTGCTTTCCATTCCTATCGGATGTAAATCTGTGTTTTTTCTGTTTACCAGTGTGAATAAAATACAAACTTTTTGGACTGAAAGCCTGTGTTTGCCTCTTTACTGTGTCCCTGCCATTGCTCACCAGAGATAATACCCCACGTGGTGTTTGTGATTCATAGAATTAAGCTTTCTGTAACTATAACTGTACATGGCAATGATCCATAATGAGCTATTATAAAGGATTTAACAGCTTTGATCAGTGTAGTTTCATCCCTATTATTGAGGCTAAACAAAAAAAAGCAAAATAAAGAAATACACCGTGTGCAGAATTATTAGGCAAATGACTATTTTGATCACATGATACTTTTTATACATGTTGTCCTACTCCAAGCTGTATAGGCTTAAGAGCCAACTACCAATTAAGTAAATCAGGTGATGTGCATCTCTGTAATGAGGAGGGGTGTGGTGTAATGACATCAACACCCTATATAAGGGGTGCTTAATTATTTGGCAACTTCCTTTTCCTTTGGCAAAATGGGTTAGAAGAGAGATTTGATGGGCTCTGAAAAGTCTAAAATTGTGAGATGTCTTGCAGAGGGATGCATCAGTCTTGAAATTGCCAAACTTTTGAAGCGTGATCACCGAACAATCAAGCGTTTCATGGCAAATAGCCAACAGGGTCGCAAGAAGCGTGTTGGGCAAAAAGGGCGCAAAATAACTGCCCATAAATTGAGGAAAATCAAGTGTGAAGCTGCAAAGATGCCATTTGCCACCAGTTTGGCCATATTTCAGAGCTGCAACGTTACTGGAGTATCAAAAAGCACAAGGTGTGCCATACTCAGCGACATGTCCAAGGTAAGGAAGGTTGAAAAACGACCACCTTTGAACAAGAAACATAAGATAAAACATCAAGACTGGGCCAAGAAATATCTTAAGACTGATTTTTCAAAGGTTTTATGGACTGATGAAATGAGAGTGACTCTTGATGGGCCAGAGACTGGATCAGAAAAGGGCAGGGAGATCCACTCCGACTCAGACGCCAGCAAGGTGGAGGTGGGGTACTGGTATGGGCTGGTATCATCAAAGATGAACTTGTGGGACCTTTTCAGGTTTAGGATGGAGGGAAGCTCAACTCCCAGACCTACTGCCAGTTTCTGGAAGACAACTTCATCAAGCAGTGGTACAGGAAAAAGTCGGTATCGTTCAAGAAAAACATGATTTTCATGCAGGACAATGCTCCATCACATGCATCCAACTACTCCACAGAGTGGCTGGCCAGTAAAGGTCTACAAGATGAAAAAATAATGACATGGCCCGCTTTTTCACCTGATCTGAACCCCATAGAGATCCTGTGGTCCCTCATAAAATGTGAAATCTACAGGGAGGGAAAACAGTACCCCTCTCGGAACAGTGTCTGGGAGTCTGTGGTGGCTGCTGCACGCAATGTTGATCGTAAACAGATCAAGCAACTGACAGAATCTATGGATGGTAGGCTGTTGAGTGTCATCATAAAGAAAGGTGGCTATATTGGTCACTAATTTTTTGGGTTTTGTTTTTGCATGTTAGAAATGTTTATTTCTCAATTTTGTGCAGTTATATTGGTTTGCCTGGTGAAAATAAAAAAGTAAGATGGGAATATATTTGTTTTTTATTAAGTTGCCTAATAATTCTGCACAGCAATAGTTACCTACAAAAACAGATATCCTCCTAAGATAGCCAAATCTAAAAAAACCCACTCCAACTTCCAAAAATATTAAGCTTTGATATTTATGAGTCTTTTTGGGTTGATTGAGAACATAGATGTTGATCAATAATAAAAAATTCCTCTAAAATACAACTTGCCTAATAATTCTGCACACGGTGTAAATGAGATTCCAAAATGTTTTTTTTTTTGCTAGGAAAATGGGTGTATATGTCAACATATAAAGATATTGTTAAGTGGACCTAAAAGTTATAACAAAGACATTTAATTTTCAACTACATCCTAATGGTTTCCTTTAAAGACGAATAAGATAAATGATATCACTTCTTTTCTATGCAGTTCAGCCCCAATGTTTGACATTTCTGTATATAAGTGAATGACATATAGAAAGAGTTGACCATGACAAATTAAATAGTTGTGTAATGAACTTTAGAGACACGAGAGTAATAAATGAGCTGCCAGAAAGTCTCTAAGTTTCTTACAAGTCATTCCAGAACATATTCATTATGTGAAACCGACACAAATTCTGCTATTTTTGCAATAATGCATACAATATGCACTAGGTAAAAAGACCCACATGTGGCATATGTCACTGCAGCCTGTCAGGAAAAGCTTAGACAAACTAGTCAAGATATGCTTTAAAAATACTACACAAAATATCCTGATGAATTTTAAGGCCATGTAGGTCATAGTAAGTTGAATAAAATGGTGCCTTTAGATCTATAATTCAATGTTTTATTCCAGAGAAATCCACATTTTTCTTAATATATAAAAGTTATTAAGCTCTATGGGTCAGACAAATATATCCCTGAGAATATGACTCCAGAGCTTAGTTTAAATGAAAGACGATGTTACCAGTAGAGGTGTATCTAGGCTTTCTGTCCCCGAGGGCAAGAATTCAGTTTGGCACCCCATCCCCTCACCAAGCGGTTTGGGTTGTCGTCATGTATAGGGGACGGGGCAGGCAGTGGTAGTCATGTGTGCAGGGGTTTCCAGGCCGCAGCACAGCCACTCGGTAACGCCTTGCCTCCTGGTCAGCCACTCCACTGCAGGGATGCTTTCGCTCCATTCGTTCTCTGAGTGAATAAAGCAGACACCGGTGTAGCTCCGTTAAACAACCGGTCTTTACTGAACTTCAATACACGGACACTTACCATTCACATAACACGGCACCGCTTCTGGTCCCGTTGGGGTTCCCTCCAGACTCTATTTACACATATAATTTATCAGACGACCGCTTTCCTGACACCTGGGTTCCATTAGACACCACTGGGCCCTTCGTTCTCCTGTCTGACGTCATGTTGCACAAACCAATTCAATGAGTCCTTAAGCCTATCCGTGTCACCCACAGGGATTAGCTTGTACTTTGGAAGGGCTACATGCGACAGCACTCCTCTGTTCGTGCTTCTGGCCAGGACCTACCCTTCTCCATTAAGGGTCCACTGACCTTTGGTCTCGCAGGGGATTTCTTTGGGTTTTCTTATCCAAGAAAGAGCGGTCGCCTCCCCGACCAAACGGACTAAACCCCGCTTGTGGGGATGCAGTTCCACAGTCGTCTTAAGAGCAGAAACCCGCATGTCCGGGATCAAAGGGGTGACCCTTAAGATCTTGCATTATAGCAAAGGTATGTCTTGTCTCTATCTCCTTCTGGGGACTCTCCTACCCTCCCTTTACATAATGTCCTATATATACCCTATCCTCCTCCTTTCTTACTTAACCCTTGCACTGCCTACCCAGGTACCAGGGCAGCTGTCACACACCCACATTGCCACTTCATGGCCGTTTACAACAGGATAATTACATTTTATTACAGCAAATAAACCTTCTGTGTGCCGGCAACTCCTGAAGGGGTTTGGAGAAACCTTAACCCCACTAGAGTCATGTGACCAATCGTTCACATGTTTTGCACACTTACTCTCATGTGATGATGAGTTGCTCTTAATAATTCTCTTGATGTTCAATGAGAAACACAGGAAGAAAAGCTAGTTGTTGCATGCAACTATGAAAATCACATGTGAGTGAAGCCATGTGATGACTGCTGCAACAAGCGAGTAGAGCTGAATTCTGACAGGGAGTATATTACGTGCTGTTAGAACTGGGGATACTACACTGCTTAATCTTCTAATTAAAGGGCTTGTCCAGGTTTGAGATGAATGTCTGCAGTGAATGTATGGGACCACAGGCTTCTGAATTCTCACAGTGAGCACTACACACTTTTAGGATTCTCCCATGCCAGTGTTCTGGCCACATTCTGATTTGACATGTCAAGCCTCACTCAATTTATTTTCATTAAGCGAGGCCACGCATGCCTAGTCAGCATGTGACCACATGTATGCAAATAGCATTCTTGCAGTTTTGTAACCTCCCACTCTCACTGCTGGCACCAGAGAATCTTGACAGCATGCAGTGTGCGTGCTGTGAGAACATAGTGACTGCAGTCTCATCACAAACTTGGACAACCCCTTGAATGCTCCAAACATAAATAAAAACATAGAAACCCTTAATTTCTCAGATGGCAGAAGACTTTATTAAAGACATTGTACACTACTTTAACATTGATGGCCTATCCTTAGCATCGGTCATCAATGTTTGAACGGCCGGGGTTCGGCACCTAGCACCTCCACTAATCTCCTGTTCTAGGTGCTGTGTCGGTGGTGACATGTGGCTGGAAGTGCTCAGTTCCAGAGCTGCTCCGTCTTCTGATAGTGGCAGCAACCGCCTATATAAAATCAATGAGGTTAATGTGCAGTACCCAGCCGTGGACACTATCAGAAGATTGAGCAGATCCAGAAATAAGCATTTCCGGCCACCTGCAGCAAGAACAGCTGATCAATGGGGTCCCATTGCTCTCACATGGGAAGTGATGCGAAAGAAGGACCGAGACCTAATGATGAGACATAGTGTAATGCTACCCCCAGGGGGTGCAGGTAAACAGGAGAGATGTAGAGCTCCTAGGTGTAATGCTGTATCTGCCCACTAGATGTCACCAGTATTTAGACATGGATGTAGCAGAATGGTCATACAAGCCGAGAGTCAGTGCCGGGAGGTCACGTCAGTGCAAAGGAGGAAGAGGAGCCAAAGTCACGTGGAAGCCTAAGGTCAGTAGTCAGGAGGTAACGTCAGGTACGGCTGGGGAGCAGAACCATAGTCAGAGAGCAAGCCGAGGTCAAAAGCCAAAGAGGAACATAAGTACAAAAGGGGGAAAATGGGACTGAGGGAACCAGACAAACAGAGAGTCAGAACACAGCCGCCGAGGAGACTTACAGAGCACCGCATCAGGCACTTTGACAGTGCCCGATAACAGCTGCACCCGGGGCACATGCCCCGCCAACCCTCCCTAGATACGCCTCTGGTTACCAGTGCAACCTGATGTATTCTACACAACTCGCATATGCCATGCTGATGTACTCTGCACAACCCAATATGCCAACTTTATATACTGTACACAACTTACATATGCCAACCTGATGTACTGTACACAATATACATATGCCAATGTGGCGCCCTGGACAAGCCAGGACGTCACAGGTACTGCAACAACACACCTTACACCCCGGTTAGGAACATCAAGGTCAGACACAAATCCTTGTTGCCTCCCTCCAGGGGCTGATGTCCACACCAGGTGGGGCGGAGCCAGGCGGTTGGCTCCACCCACCGAGGAGTTCACAGTCCTGGAGACGGGAAAAGGAAGGCAGATCAGTTTAGGAGTTGTAGAGTGAGGAAGTAGTAGTGGAGGAACTGACTGGCCGTGTCCGGGTACGTGGCCCGGGCACCTGACAGCAAGGTTGGCAGACGGTGGTGACCATCTGCAGGAGAGGCCGATTGACGCACAACCGTGAGGACCGGGGATGGGCGGTGGCCCGCCAGTACCGAACCGGGGAGCGAAGAGAAGCTAGCACCATCCGGCAGGGCCTACGGACCCCGACCAGGCTAGGAGTCACCGTAAAACCGGTCAAATCCGTCAGCGACGGGAACCTCCGGGGTTTCCCAGCAGTAAAAGACCCGACTGAAGGCAACCGTCCACACCGTGAGGGAGATAAAGCTACCGCCAGAGCTAGAGCTCCCAGGGCCAGAGCCTGCGGGCAAAGGAAGGGCTCTCTTAGCCAACATACCGCTAGGGAGCGGGCTATCAGTGGGAAGCCATTGGGGCCGAGAACAGAACACCGGTGCAGGGAGAGACAGTTACCGCCAACCTACCGGGAGTGACCGCCGCAGCCGTCTGTGGGACTCGTCCATCCAGCCGTTTGTTTTACCAGAGACTCCGTGTGCATTACTGGCTGAGTAAGTACCACCGTGCCGTCTGGCACTGCGCTTCCCCGCGTCCCTGCACCCGGCCAGGCCCCGCAACCCACCTTCCGACCTCCACCACCGGGCCCCGGGACCACCAAACCCCCTACCCACGGAGGGGAGAAAACATCTCAGCTGCTCCCTGTCAACGCTCCCGGGATCCCCGTACAGCGCAGCAGTGGTGTCCCAACCTCACCACAAACCGTGGGTGGCGTCACGGACAATATCCCTAAACCAAACCACCCCTTTCACTCACGGGCGAGGAGCGCCGCTCGAGTCCCCGGGATCCGGCCCACCGCTCGAGCCACCGACCGAGCGAGCAACAGCAGCAGCCGGACCCGAGCAGTGGGTGAGCGCAGCGCCCTCCCCGCCCGCGACAACTTGGCGTCACGAACAGGATCTTACCACTCTGCCGTCTGGTAGAGGTGAGCCTTGTGTCCCGCCGGAGGTGTCCGGCCGAAAATTTTCGGAAGCCACCATATTGGGCGCGAAAAGTCCCCGCTCGAGCGTCTTCCCGAGCAGTGGAGGCGCGAAAGCCGAAGCTCCGCCTCTGAAGAGGAGGTGCCAGAAAGACACCAAGGGGGCATGGATGGCGTCTGGCTGCATGTAGCCCGCGGCTATAAAAGCAGGGACGCCAGGACTCTGCGGCCATCTTTGGTTCCTGGAAGAGGCCGCTGCTAAGATGCTGAGACCGACCGACAACACCGTAGTCCCCGCGCCCGCGCCTGGCACCGCAGCGTGGGTGGAAGTCCGGACCGTCCAGCTAAGCAGCCGTCTGCAGGTCCGTGTGCAGATCCTCCTGGAGGAGTGGGAGGCCGACATGGCGGACGTGGTGGCGGCTCTATGGAGACGCGAGGTGGAAGAAGATTTGGAGGAGCGGGTAAGAGACCCACGCCCCTGTATTCCCGAGGGATCGGCCGTTGTAGCTGAGAGGCCCGGCCTGCACCCGCTCACCCTGCTGCCTCCCCCGCTACCCGCATTAGTCGCTACCCGCCCCGCCACTAGGCCCGCTACCTGTCCAACCGGTAGCGGTACCCTGCCCATCCGCCCAAGCGGACTGACCTGCAGCAGAGGCCCGTGACCGTCCTGGACCGCTTCCCTGGGAGCTATCGAAAACCGAGCCCGTCAGCGGAGATGTACCGGAGGCACCTGCTGTAATCGTGCCAGGTTCCGAACCCGCGCCCGGGACCGTGGCATGGATAAAGGCTCGAATAACTGAATCCAACCGACGCCATCGGGACCAGATACGTCTCCTGACGGAGCAGTGGACCACCGAGGTGGAAATGCTGGCTGCGACTGCCCAGATGCACGAGATGGGAATCGACGAGGCAGAGCTGGTGAGTGACCCAAGCCTCCATGTCCCACAGGAACCGGCCACTGCGGCTGGGAGACCCGGTCCGACCTTGGCCCTTGTACCGTCTCTGCCATTACCCATGGGGCACCCCAGTGTCGACCTACCTGACCTGCTGCCCCATGCTACAACGATGGGGCCCGACGTACTGCGTACCGGGGCCCCGGAGACTGCAGCAGCTGGCGGTAACCCGCCTGGCGCAGGGACATATGATAGTGACTCTGGCCCTGGCACCGAGGCCGCCTCAGAGTTCGAGGAGACGAGTGAGAGCCTTCGCTACTATGGTGGACCAGTAGTTTTCTATAGCCCGCGCACTGGTGGAAACGGATACCGGGCACCCATTTCCCAACAGGCCTGTCACTGCATGTTTGACATGCTGGTAGCGGAGGATGAGGCCACCTAAGCAGAAGAGTCGGGGTGATGACAGCGGTTCCCACTGCAGATAGTCCCCATTGGGACCACCAGCACCGTTGTGATGTACCTGTATGTTGTTAAATGTTGTTGAATGATAAGATTGAATCAACCGAAGAAGTTTATCAGATTGACACCATGATTGAACCGGCCGTTGCCGGCAACTAGTCCCCGTAGGGTCTTTCTGCAACTGTTGCGTAAGGAACTTCTTACGGACAAGCCCGAGAACTTGCAGGGCAACCACAAACTTAGTGGCATGTAAATATCTTTGTTGGCTTATACCGTAACCGCCTCTGGAGAGGCTGATTTGGGAGGATGGGCCTGAAGGAAAGGGATGGCCCAGGCCCGCCACTACCATAACCGGTGGCGATCCTCCGGGGGTTCAGGGGTCCCCCATGGACGTGGGTCCCCTGAAAGAGACCGTACCCGCTCGGGCAATTTGGTTCTGGACTGGGGCAAGGGGTGCTGCCCACTTCTTAGGGGCAGCATCAGGGCCAGGTTGTTTGGGCGGGGGGAGAGCGGAAGCCGTTTCCGTTTAATAAAAATTGACTACCGTTTAGTAACGTTAAAAGAAAGTGCCTCCCGTAAAGGGAAGTTTATAAAGAATGCTTGTGCTTTATGTGTTTTACCGTTTTCTAGTTTTCTAGTTGTGAAAATAAAACCGGTGATGGACGAGCAGCCCGCGGACGGTCTGCGTTTAACCAAGGGGGAATGTGGCACCCTGGACAAGCCAGGACGTCACAGGTACTGCAAAAACACACCCTACACCCCGGTTAGGAACATCAAGGTCAGACACAAATCCTTGTTGCCTCCCTCCAGGGGCTGATGTCCACACCAGGTGGGGCGGAGCCAGGCGGTTGGCTCCACCCACCGAGGAGTTCACAGTCCTGGAGGCGGGAAAAGGAAGGCAGATCAGTTTAGGAGTTGTAGCGTGAGGAAGTAGTAGTGGAGGAACTGACTGGCCGTGTCCGGGTACGTGGCCCGGGCACCTGACAGCAAGGTTGGCAGACGGTGGTGACCGTCTGCAGGAGAGGCCGATTGACACACAACCGTGAGGACCGGGGATGGGAGGTGGCCCGCCGGTACTGAACTGGGGAGCGAAGAGAAGCCAGCACCATCCGGCAGGGCCTACGGACCCCGACCAGGCTAGGAGTCGCCGTAAAACCGGTCAAATCCGTCAGCGACGGGAACCTCCGGGGTTTCCCAGCAGTAAAAGACCCGACTGAAGGCAACCGTCCACACTGTGAGGGAGATAAAGCTACCGCCAGAGCTAGAGCTCCCAGGGCCAGAGCCTGCGGGCAAAGGAAGGGCTCCCTTAGCCCGCTCCCCAGCAGTATGTTGGCTAACAGTGGGAAGCCATTGGGGCCGAGAACAGAACACCGGTGCAGGGAGAGACAGTTACCGCCAACCTACCGGGAGTGACCGCCACAGCCGTCTGTGGGACTCGTCCATCCAGCCGTTTGTTTTACCAGAGACTCCGTGTGTGTTACTGGCTGAGTAAGTACCACCGTGCCATCTGGCACTGCGCTGCCCCGCGACCCTGCACCCGGCCAGGCCCCGCAACCCACCTTCCGACCTCCACCACCAGGCCTCGGGACCACCAAACCCCCTACCCACGGAGGGGAGAAAACATCTCAGCTGCTCCCTGTCAACGCTCCCGGGATCCCCGTACAGAGCAGCGGTGGTGTCCCAACCTCACCACAAACCGTGGGTGGCGTCACGGACAATATCCCTAAACCAAACCACCCCTTTCACTCACGGGCAAGGAGCGCCGCTCGAGTCCCCGGGATCCGGCCCACCGCTCGAGCCACCGACTGAGCGAGCTACAGCAGCAGCCGGACCCGAGCAGTGGGTGAGCGCAGCGCCCTCCCCGCCCGCGACACCATCACCATTAAAAAAATCACATAACAGGAAAGCCCTATATCAGTTCCAATACAGTGTCATTTGTAAGGCGTTTCTACTGTTTTGGCACGTCACGGGCTCCTCAAATGCGACATGGCACCCTCAAACAATTCCATCAGTCTAATCGGCATAGTCAGGAGAAATTGCACAACAAATTTTGGGGTCGATTTTCTCTTTTTATCATTGTGCAAATAAGAAAAATTGAAGTTAAGCAACATTTTTATGGGAAAAAAATTTGACTTTTTTTTTTTTTAATTTTCATGGCTGAGCGTTATAATATTCTGTGAAGCACCTGGAGGTTCAAGGTGCTTATCACACCTCTTGATACAGTAAATTCCCTGAGGGGAGTAGTTTCCAATATGGGGTTACTTTTGTGGGACTTCTACTGTTTAGACACATCAAGGACTCTGCAACTGCAACATGGTCCCAAAAGCAATTCCATCTAATAATGCTTTCCAAAACATCCATCCTTCCTTGCCTTGCAAGCCCAAACAGTAGTTTTCCACCACATAAGGGGTATTGGCAAACTGAGGAAAAATTGCACAAAAGATTTTCAAATCCATTTTCTTCTGTTACCTTTGTGAAAATAAAAAAAATTGGGGCTAAAAAACTATATTGTGGGGAAAAT
The DNA here is from genome assembly GCF_048569485.1 of Anomaloglossus baeobatrachus. Classification (NCBI taxonomy): domain Eukaryota; kingdom Metazoa; phylum Chordata; class Amphibia; order Anura; family Aromobatidae; genus Anomaloglossus; species Anomaloglossus baeobatrachus. The sequence continues at coordinate 167,057,943 of NC_134358.1, forward strand.
GTAGTTTTTTTTATATTAACAGCTCAATGTTATAAAATTATGTGAAGCGTCCAGGGGTTCATGGTGCTCACCATACATCGAGTTAAATTGCTTGAGGGGTCCAAAATGGGGTCATTTGTCAGGAGTTTCCATTTTTTAGGCACATCAGGGGCTCTACAAACATGATCATTCCAGATGATTTTTAGTTCCAAAAGTGAAATGGTGCTGGGTCATTCCAGGAGATTACCCTTGTCCGGCATCTCAAAGGAGAGCAGTATTCCTCCACTTTACGACTTCCCTGAATCAATCTGCGAATCATTGATTCAGCAACTGCAATTTTATCGTGATTGTAATAGTGGGAATTCTCTGTAGCGGCTGTCAATCTGATAGCGGACTAAAGGCCCTGTCACACACAGAGATAGATCTGTGGCAGATCTGTGGTTGCAGTGAAATTGTGGACAATCAGTGCCAGGTTTGTGGCTGTGTACAAATGGAACAATATGTCCATAATTTCACTGCAACCACAGATCTGCCAAAGATTTATCTCTGTGTGTGACGGGGCCTTTAGAGAAGGTGCAGCTTGCTGTCTTCCCAGGGATCAATTGTACTTTTGTCTGTTGATGTCACTCCTCTGTGCCATATAACCAGCTGAGGATTGATGTAGTAAGTGCTCCAATGGAGCTGAAGACACTGAAAATTTATTGTAATTAGGGGAAGAGAGGAAGAATTTTGGGTACAAAGTATGGGGAGAGAGGGTGGTGGGTAATGTATGTAGACACAGGGCAGAAATGTGAGGACATCGTATTAATAGTGAGGGGAGGAGAAATTTGAGTACAATATGGAGAGTGAGGGGGGAATGAATGAGAACACAATATGAGGAGTGAAGTAGGGATAAGTGTGGAAGAAGTGAGATGGAAAGAATGGAATGATAAAAATGTGAGGGGACAGAATAGAGATTGTGTAGAGTGCGGTTGGTGGTATGGAGAGGGGGCAGTATGGGAGAACAGCGTGAAGACATAACAAGGGGGGACAGTATGCCAAGGATAGGAGTGTAATGAGGAAGCACAATATAGAGACTAGACAGTATTGGGGGGGGACTGTGTGAGAGGACAGTTTGGAAAGGAGAGTGCAGTGTGGAGGTCATTTACCACAAGAGGGACGATGTATGTGTCAAATCAAATTTTGTGCAGGGAACATAATGAGTATCAATTATTTATTTAGGTGCACATTTTAAGGCAGATATTGTATTCTGTAGCATTATAATGACACTGTTATTTTTAAGGACATCATGTCGGGAATCGGATGTGCTGCAGAAGACTGGAAAATGATGAAAGTCTGCAGATACTTGGTATGAATGTGAAAAGTCATCATGGTATCTGGAATAGATGAAGAAAAGAAAGAGACGAATCCGATCAGAGACAATATCATCTATAAGGTGTAAATGTTTAGTTGTAATACTGACTAATTCTCATCAGTGCTGTGGTGCCCCTAAGGTCTGCCATCTGATAAAGACTGATAACAACTCCCAGTATCTCTTTACCATCGTTTAGTATGCACTGGAAGTCATAGATTCATGTGATGCAAATGTATTATGGGTCTGACCTGACATTACAATTGATGTACCATGTACTGATGGTGATTCTTGTGATATAATCCTATACTTATGATGTTTTTTATGCTTTGTTTCTATACTGATTAAAGTTCTAGTGATGTGTTTCCATGTTGCTGGTAGTTCTTATTATGGGTTTCTGTACTGCTTCTGGTTCTGTTGATGAATTTCTGCACTGCTGTCACGCTCCCCGGCTCCCCTGCCACGCTCCCCGGCTCCCCTGCCACGCTCCCCGGCTCCCCTGCCAGGCTCCCCGGCTCCCCTGCCTCGCTCCCCGGCTCCTCTGCCAGGCGTCCCCCGCTCCACAGCCTCCATGCCCCATCACCTGCGGTCCCCAGGCAGCCCAGTCCCCGCTCCCGGCGCCCGTCGGCAACTCTGCTCCAGCCCGGCTCTCCTGCCTCCTGTTCACCGCTCCCTGCTCTGGCTTCTGGCACCCGGGCCTCGCGCATGCGCATTAGGGCGCGCGCGCGGTCATTGACCCTCTCTTAAAGGGCCAGTGTCCTCAAACAGGATATTGAAGAATCAGGTACAGGGTATATAGGGAGATCCTTTCCAAGTGGGCGGGGCCTGTTCTTCGTGTTTTGCTAAGCTAGGAGTCAGGTCTCCTTGTGTCTTGTGGTATACTTACCTATCTCTCTCCTAGAGCCGCTCCTGCCTCGCCAACCGGTCCTGACGATACCCGAACCCCAAACGGTGACGGCCTGCCATCCCGTCAGTTCATACCATCTCCGATCCCTGTGGTGACCCGTCTTCTCGCTCCGTCGGTTCCGGACTCTGCCTGACGTCATCTCGGCCTCCGAACCTGAGCTCCGTCACCCGGACTACCTTCAGTGACTCCGTGGTCCCAGGGACTTCTACACTCCACACCTCTGAACGGACTGTCCTGCTACCCGTAGTGCTCCGGCTACCGGGCACCTTGCCTTCGGTGAGGTGTTCAGCCCAGTGGATCCACCTCCTGGGTCTGCCCGTCCACCTGGCCCTAACAGTAACAGTAAGAACAGGCCATGGATCCCGCCGAAGCACTAGCGACCCAGCTGGGCACCTTGCAGCAGGAACTCGTACGACAGCGCGAGACCCAGTCCCGCATGCTGGCCTTCATGTCCTCGGTGGATACCCGCCTGCACACGCTGCAAGCATCTGCCACGTCCCTGGCATCTCAGGTTACTACTGCACAGTCCACGGCCACGGTTCCCGTGGCGGCTACCTCGGAAGCTTCTAAACTCCGCTTGGCCTCTCCACCCCGATATGCCGGAGATCCCAAGACCTGCAGAGGATTCTTAAACCAGTGCTCCCTCCATTTCAAGCTGCTTCCGCACCTGTTTGCCTCCGACCAAGCCAAGGTGGCGTTTGTGATGTCCCATCTAGAGGGTGAGGCACTGGCCTGGATGAACCCCTTGTGGGAGAAGGAGGACCCTGTGACCACTAACATTCAGGACTTCCTGCAGGCGTTTAGAACCACCTTTGACGAACCCGGACGTGACGCCGCATCCGCCTCATCACTCCTCAGGCTACGTCAGGGGACCATGACGGTGGGGCAGTATGCCATCCGCTTCCGCACTTTGGCCTCAGAATTGGGGTGGAACAATGAAGCCCTCACCGCCGCCTTCTGGGAAGGACTCTCCAGCCGTATTAAGGACGAGCTGGCAGGCCGCGATGTTCCTTCCACCCTGGATGCCCTTATCGCACTAGCCACCCGCGTGGACCTCAGATTCCAGGAACGATCCAAAGAGGTGTCCCGTGAGAGACGTCCGATACGGCTTTCCTCTCCTCCACAGAAGCCCGCCGTCCTTCAGTCAGCGTCGTCTGGTGGCTCTGTCCACGAGCCCATGCAGATTGACCGTTTGCGGCAGTCCGAACAACGCCGAGCAGAACGGCTCGCCAAGGGTCTCTGCTTCTACTGCGGAGAGGGCACACACCTGCTACGTTCCTGTCCAGAGAGGCCGGGAAACTCCAAAGCCTAGGGTTGGTAGGAGAGGCCACCCTAGGTGCTGGGACTCTCTCAGACCCGGTTACGTGGACTGTTCAAGTAACAACGGGAGAGACGCGGTTCACGGCCGAGGCGTACCTCGATTCCGGGGCAGCAGGCAATTTCATCCAGCAGGCCACGGTGGACAAGTACCAGGTGCCTGTTACTCCACTCGACAAACCCCTCGTGATTGCCTCTGTGGATGGGAGACCCCTCTCTGACACCATCTCGTGGATCACCAAGCCGGTGGAACTACGTATCGGTGCCCTGCACACCGAGAACATCGCTCTCTACGTCCTCCCACACATGTCTCATCAAATCCTGCTGGGACTCCCCTGGTTACGGACACACGAACCGTCAGTCAGCTGGTGTACTGGTGAAATCACCCGATGGGGCTCTTGCCACGAGAACTGTCTGAAGACAGTCATAAGTCCGTCACCCGGACTACCTTCAGTGACTCCGTGGTCCCAGGGACTTCTACACTCCACACCTCTGAACGGACTGTCCTGCTACCCGTAGTGCTCCGGCTACCGGGCACCTTGCCTTCGGTGAGGTGTTCAGCCCAGTGGATCCACCTCCTGGGTCTGCCCGTCCACCTGGCCCTAACAGTAACAACTGCCACTGGCTCTGATGAGGAGTTTCTGTTCTGCTGGTGGTTTTGGTAATGTGCTTGTGTACTGCTGGGGGTTTTAGTGCTGCTCCTGGTTTTTGTGATGTATTCCTATACTGATAAGAGTTGTGATTCTGTGTTTCTGTACTAATGGGGGTTCTAGTGATGTATTTCTGTACTGCTGGTGGCTCTGGTAATGTATGCGTTTGCTGTTATTGGTTCTGATTCTGTACACATGTACCAACTTAGTTTTAAAGATTATGAGATACATGGCTATGTTAATAAAGTGTTTGCACATCCCGCACCTCACGCTGTCAGAATTATCTGACAGCTCACCTCACTGACCTTGAAGTTCGGGACTCAGTAGCAACGGTAGAACCGGGGACAGGACCAGAGACTCTCCACAGGGTTTCCGCTACCGTTATATGGACTGCAGTAGAAGACCACCAGGAGGGGACCCCCAGCTGCTCTACACCACGGGGACCCACCAACTAAAAGACAGGTGCAGGGGAAGAAGCCACTAGGTTACTTAACTGGTACTGGGACTAAGGGGACCTGAAGGTGAAACCAGCCAGCCTCGGGTAACCAGTTACCACCAGAAAGTGAGTAAAGAACCAGTTGCACTGAAACCCTCTTGTATGGCCTACCTTCTTTGAACACCTGTCACATCACCTACCCTCTGAGGCCTAGCCCTGCTTGCGGAGGGCCTAACATCCAGGCTGCCATTAACACCAGCCCCAGTAGCAGGAACTGTGCAGCGGCGGCTTCATCTACATAGCCGCAAAACCGCAAGTGGTGTCACGTGTGAACATTATTCTAATCCCCTGTAAATATTCCCCTTTTCAAAAAGCACTTAGGGCACCGGACCGGGCAACGGCCACCAAAGTGACATCCCCCAGTTACACATCGCACGGGACCGAGTACTCCATAACCCTGGGCGACACACATACTTGTGGTCACATGACAGTGCACGAGATGTGAGAATTTAAAAACCTGCAGTCACCTAGAGTGACTTTAGACTTTAATGTCAAACCTGAAAAAGCCCTTTAATTATAAAATTAAGCAATAAGCATGCCTAATTCTAACAGCGTGTAATATACTCATTGTCAGGATTCAGCTCTAATAGTTAGGTTCTCCATTAGTCATCACCCTGCACTCATATGTGATTTTCAATTTTTATAGTCATGTAACAACTAGCTTTTGTCTCTGCTTCTGTTTTTCACTGAACATTGAGAAAATTAAGAAAAGCAACTCGTTGGCACGTGACTAAAGGGGGCTTTACACGCAGCGATATCGCTAGCGATATCGCTGGTGAAAGCACCCTCCCCCATCGTTTGTGTGTCACGGGCAAATCGCTGCCCGTGGCGCACAATATCGTTAGGAGCCGTCACACGTACTTACCTGCCTAGCAACATCGCTGTTGCCGGCGAACTGCCTCCTTTCTAAGGGGGCGGTTCGTGCGGCGTCACTAAGCGGCCGCCCAATAGAAGCAGAGGGGTGGAGATGAGCAGCCGTAACATCCCACCCACCTCCTTCCTTCCTCATTTCCGGCGGCCGCAGGTAAGCTGTAGTTCGTCGTTCCCGAGGTGTCACACATAGTGATGTGTGCTGCCTCGGAAACAACGAACAACCTCCGTCCTGCAACAATCAATGATTTTTTGAAAATGAACGACGTGTCAACGATCAACGATAAGGTGAGTATTTTTGATCGTTAACAGCCGTTCGTTGGTGTCACACGCAACGACGTTGCTAACGATGCCGGATGTGCGTCACGGAATCCGTGACCCCGGCGATATATCGTTAGATACGTCATTGCGTGTAACAGGGTCTTAAGTGTCCAAATCGGCAAACTACATATGAATGATTAGTCACGTGACGACTACTCAAATCGCTTGGGGGTGAGCGCGCCAAAATGAATATGACAACTGCTCAAAATTCTTGGAGGTGGGGTGTTAATTGAATTCTTGCCCTGGGTGCTGGAAAACATAGATATCCCTCTGTGCTGGAAAACATAGATATCCCTCTGCCTTTAGTCACTGCTGTTATATTTTTATGTATGAAGTTTATTTGCTGCTGGTATATAATTGTGCATGTGGTTAAGTTTCTGATATATATTTAGGCTACAAACCATTTTTTGAGAGATCTCAATTTTATTTTTTGCCTCATATAGCAATAAAAATAGTATCTGCTCTGCCAACCTCTGTATCGTACTTCGCGTGTAGAGCA